>NC_058404.1:194988715-195019570 GCF_002201575.2 Neomonachus schauinslandi
TTTTTTTTTTTTTTTTTTTTTTTTTTTTTTAGGTTTTTCCATCTTGTCATTTTGTCCAGAGGAGAATAGATGAATGAGAGAACAAAATGCTAACAGGGTAACAATGACCCCAGAAAAATATACACTAAACAAATCAGAAGAGACCCAAAACCAGGGGGAAAAGAAAGGGAAAGAAAGAAAGAAAAAAAAAAAGAATATGATCATATATGATCAGGTTGGTGAATAGATCAATGCCACACTAGATTTTGGGTGTATTTTAGTCTGTTAGAAGAAAATGCCTCCCAAAATTTTAAAGAGAAAAAAACTTATATGTGTACAAAAATAAGGGTAAATACGATTAAGGGATGGAATATGACTGTAAAGATGAAAATTATAAAAGATTTTATAAAAGGAATTGATAAGATAAGAAGCTGGTTGAAAAGAGAAAGAAGATAAATTTAAAAAAGGGTGGGGGAGAGAATGTGATCAGGCAGGAGACTAGAACAAAGCCATACACTAGAGATTTAGGGTATATTTTGGTCTTTTAGAAGAAAGTGTATCCCAAAATTTTAAAGAGAGAACAACTTAAAAATATATACAAGAAATAAGGTTAACTAAAATGAAGGGATAGAATATGACTAAAAATGAAAAATAAAAAAGATTTTTTAAAAACAGGATTGATAAGATGTTAGATGAAAAGGGGAAAAAGAAAAAAATAAAACCACGCAAACAATGAATCATGGAAAACTAATGATGTAATGTATGGTGATTAACATAATATAATTAAAAAAACAGAAAAAGAAAATTAAAAAAATAACTTTGGAAGACTAAAGAATCATGGAAAAAAAGGCACAAATTCTATGTGCTGTATTCCCCTAGTGCTGGAGTTCTGCCATTCTCATTGATCAGTACACTTGGTCTTGGCTGGCTGTTCTTGTTGATCTTTTTAAGGAGTGGCCTGTTGCAGTGATTCTCAAATGTCTTTGTCCAAGGTAGAATTGCCCTGTACTTGCCAGAGGCCAGGTTAAGTAATCTGCTTGGGTTTGCTCTCGGTAGCTTTTGTTCCCTGAAAGCTTTCTGTACAGCTTTGGAGGACGAGAAAGGAAATGGTGGCCCAATCTCCACCCTGGAGGAGCTGAGAACCTGGGGCCCCACTCCTCAGTGAGTCCCCAGAGAAAAGCAGTCAATCACTCCTCTCTCCTTGGTCTCTGGCTGCACTCCATGCTCACCCAGCCAGTGACCGAGCATTTCTATCTCTGGCACATGACCCCTTTTGGAGTCCTCAAACTCAGCAGATTCCTGCCAGTCACTCTCATGCCACTTCTCCCGGGGGAGGAAGGGGTGTCTCCCCAGATCTGCTGCTTGTGGGTCCCTGCTGGAAGAGTAGTGGTCTGACTGTGCCTCGGATCACAGTTTATGGCAACCCTGAGCTGAGAGCCCACTCCTCTGCTCCATCTCCATCTTTGCAGCTGGCTTCCCTGCTCCAATGCCTAGGAGCTCTGCCATACTCACGCACCCCTGGTCTTTCTGTGATCCCAAGGGTCCTAAGACCACATTGATCCATGGGGGTTCCACCCCCCCGGCTTAGCCACTGGAGCAACATCCCTCAGCAGAGTAAACTTCTAAAAGTTCCGATTTTGTGCTCCGCTGCTCTATCACTTGTTGGTAACGGCTGACAGAGGCTCCCTCCCCCCATGGTCTATCTTCCCGAATATTGCCTCCAATTCACTTCTCTGCATGTCCTACCTTCCAGAAATTGGTCGCTTTTCTGTTCATAGAGTTGCTGCTATTCTTTTCTTTGATCTCCTGTTGAGTTTGTAGGTATTCAGAATGGTTTGATCCCTATGTAGCTGAATTCCTGGGACCAGATAAAATTTAGGTCTCCTACTCCTCTGCCATCTTGCTCTTCCTCTCCATGTGTGGGAGCTTGTTAGACATGGAGAATCTTGGCCCCACTCAGACCTACTAATTAATGGGTTTTAACCAAATATTAACAATCTAATATCTAGCCTAAAGATATATATTTACTTAAAAACATATTACTTTTTATATTTGGACCACTTATTGTATCCAGTACTAATAGATAACAGACTTAATCTATAGGCCTTAAAGAGAAGAGAAAGGTCAGCCAATGGGAAGTAGATATGATAAATAAGGTATTTAAAAGACTTATTTTTGTTGTTATTATTCCAAGATTTGAACCTCATTCTTTATATATCGAAACTCATTCCTGAAAAAGTCTTTAATCTTTTTAGTGTTGCTTATTCTCCTAGGCAGAATCTATCCATGGTCCTAATGTGTCTATCATGGCTCCAGCCATTACATCTGAAAGCAAAAATGAAACAGTGTAGTCCCATCCCCATTCCCTCAAATGGCTCATTTTTTTCAAGGGGAAGGATTTTTCCTGGAAGCACCCTCAGAAACACTTTCTCTTGTTTTGCTTGTCACAGCCATGTGATCATTAGTCATTGACTATGGTGGGGAAATCTCAATACATGTTATGTTGTAAGAGACAGAGAAAACTTGCTCTTATATTTTCTATCAGCTTTAGTTAGCTCTTGTAGTGGGATAAGTTTTCTGCTTGGTTCTCATTGCAACTTCCAAACTATTTCTTCCACTGGAGAAAATATATATATATTTTTTCATTCCTAAGTATTTATCATTAAATTTTATTACCCTCTTCTTCTTTATTTCTGTCATCAACCACTCACCAGTCAGTAGCCCTTTATCCTTTGATGTCTTTAGCATCTGGCTTACAGGGTTTTTTTTACCACTGACTCTTGTTACCATTATTGGTGGTTTTCATCACTACTCTAATGTTGGTATTCAATAGCCTGGTCAGCCATTTTCTTGACATTTCATCTCTAATGACTGTGTCCCTTTCTGCTCCCATTTTCTGGTGCCCATTCCCATAGTCTTACACTGCACCCTGTCCCATGTATGACTGACCATCCACTAAGATGTCTATTTTAAATGCCCCATTGTCTAACAACCATCTTATTCTAAGTAAGAAACCACACTTTCTAGATAACTGTATTTTCGTCTCTCCCAGAAAATTATTTCATATATGTGTTTCCCTTCTAAAAATGTTAGTTTCCCCATGTCCACACACAAGGGTAACCAATGATCATTGCTAATTTTGCATGAAGCCTCTTATTTAAGTTTGACTTTATCTTTCCACCACTAAGATCCTGGCCTGACTACTTCTGTCCTCCTAGTCTCATCCTTCCAGCCTATTAAAATGTATGGACTTTCTCTTCTCTAATGTCAGCCTTTCTACACCCAACCCCTACTCAATTTGTTCACAGGTAAAATTATTCATTATGTTCTTTCTGTCTTGTGTTATTTTCTATAATTGCCTTAAAAATAAATCTTCAAATTCCTCAACTTCTCATTTATAGAGTTGTCTCCCTTGCTTAGCACTTCAGCTGGTCTGGGTCACTTGTTAGGTGGAGTGAGCCAGACCCTCATCCCTGAATCCTTGAAACTTTGGTTGCAGTTTTGACAGGCTATGTTAGTCAATTGCCTTCTTACTGTTATGTCTAACCATGGAAGCACCTGGTGTGCCACAAGTCTAATGAGTGGGCTAGACTACGTGAATCCAAATCACCTTTCTTGCACATACATTCTGCAGAACACCATGACCAATTTCTGCTCCTTCTATAAAACTTTCCATCTGTTGAGGCTTCACTGATGGTTCAGCACATGGATTATTATGCCACATAGTTAATTCTATATCTTATTTGATCATTCACTGTTGCTTTATAGGTGTGACTCCTGTTTCTTTCTCTAGATGGCAAGGGAGTTTGTATTTTTAAGCCTAGATATCATTTTCATTGATGAATATAACAGCTTGCATATAACTTTCATTTATAAAGTGAATTTTTAAGTGAAAATGTTATTAGTCTCCTGTTAAGCTGACTATCTTTGTTAGCAGCACCTGGATACATGGTTCCGGCTGCATTGTTCATTTTCTCTGTCATCTGTAACTTGTGATTTTTTAGAATATGTTTTTTTGTCCCCGGAGTACTTAGAGAGTCTCAGTAGAACTCTCCTCAGCTGGTGACACCCATGTAGTGGTCTCCTTAAATACCTAATGAGTGCTAGGGAGGTAGCAAAACTCTCACATCTAAGAACATCACCCCATGGTTTGGCACAAAGCATATATCCTCATTATTAGATACTTCCTGTTAAAAATCAAACCAAGGTCTCTTCAGTTCAGCAGGAGTCCTGGGAGGCAATCTCTTTGAGACTAACCTGATAACAACAAGGCTAAGTCTCAAACTATTTTCAGGAGGTGGTTATATTTTCATGTGTTTGACATACATGCTGGTGGCATTTTTATGATGCTATGTGCTCATAGACCCTGAATTCTGGCAGACCTGAGCCCAATTCTGGCTCTTCCATTTACTGGTATAAGAGGATATCCAACCTCTCTGAGCATCACTTTTTTAATCTGTTAAAAATGAGAAGAATAATAACATAATTTCATAAAATTGAACATAGATACAGTCAGGCAAAGCATGTGAAGTGCTCAGTACACACTTAGAATAAAAGCCTAGTGAATGACAATTTTATTATTCTGTTCTTATTTAGGAAATCTATGTGAAGGGAATTTTTTTATACCTAATGAAAACGTTTATGCCCAAACATTATATTATCACTCTTATTTATAAAATTAAGTAGTAAATAAAAATCCAGTGGGCAACATTAGAATGAAGAATATATATGAAGAGATAGTATGTATTACAATTATGCTTATAATTATTTTGGATAATGTATAAATGTATCTTTGCTTCAAAGTTAAGTGATTGAAACAAGATACAATTTAATGTGTAGTATGATGTTAGCAACATACAAATAAAGGGTTAGGGTTAGGGTTAGGGCTAGGGTTAGGGTTAGAGTTAGGGTTAACAGTGCTAGCAGAAAGGAAGCAGCAGAGGGTGGCTTACTTGGGCATTTGCATATCGGCAAGATGCTGCAACACATTGAGAAGAAAGGAAAGAGGTAATGGAACAGTAACATGATGGCCTCAGCCTAGTGGTCATGGAACCATGGATTCCACTTCCTGAACCCACTAAGGCATCTAGGGCAAGCCACATTCCTTTAGTGGACCTATTTCTGTATCTGTAGAAAAAGGTCAGTAGATGAGGGCAAACAAATGGAAATTATAGCCAGCATTTCTGAGGGTCTATGAAGTGCCATGCAAGCTTCATATTTGCCTCTATACTCACAGCTCTGCAGGATAGCTATGATTATCTCTTTTTTTTTATGAGTAAAGAAACAGGCTCAGAAAAAAATAACAGGTATATTTCTAGGTTTGCACAGCTAATATCTTGCAGAGTTGAGATTTGCACATGGTTTTATCAGGTCCTAAAAATCATATTCCTTCTTTTGTCCATGTGACTGAATGTAAGAATCTTAGCATAGGGGAACAGTAGAGAGGAGGCTGTATTACTCACTAAAGTATGTAGGAAAGGAGAATCATCACTTAGCCAAATAAGACAGTCAAGGACTCTGTGATTTCTTACCTTTCTGGCTTTCCTGGGTTCCCTTTGCATCTCTTCTTGCTACATTAAGACTTGCACTTCAAGCCTGAGTAGACTTCAGCAGAAGTCTGAGCTCACTAGCTTGCTCTACAACTTCCTTACTACTGAAGAGGATAGTGAAGATTCCTTAGAGTAGCATTCAGTATCCTCCAAGTCTGGTCTTACCTCACCCCCATCCCAGAATTCTCTCCAGTGATGCCAACATCAGTGCCCTCTCTACTCTGACTAGATCTTCATGCTCCCCATTTGAACACTATGACCTATGACTGTTCTCTCGTCCACCAGCCTTTTGCTTGTGGCATCTCCCCACTGACCCTCTTGGAACACATGCCCTTCTTCTGCAAGCTTTGAATCAAAACATCCTTGTTCTTCTCTATAGAAAAAGGACTAGGGTCACTTAAAGACTCATGTGGCCATAGCTGGGGGGAGATAGAGAATCTTTGACTTCCAAAGGCTGTAGGTTTGAATGCCAGAAAGGCTGCTGGAAATGTCACAGAAATGCAGCAGGATAAAAGATGAGTCGATGGATTTTATGATGTTCTTGAATATCTCAAACTGCAGTTGTTAGTTACAGTGTATTCCTTATAATGGTGATATATGATGATATATAATTGCTTTTAATTAATTTCATAAATCTATTAATTCATATGTAGGTTTTTACTGTGTAAACTATATTAGTTCATTTGTGTTTATATAGTTTTATAGCTTATAGACATGAATAATACATAATTTTATTTTTTAAAATTTATTTATTTATTTATTTTTTAAGATTTTATTTATTTATTCGTGAGAGACAGAGAGAGAGAGAGAGAGAGGCAGAGGGAGAAGCAGACTCCCAAGGAGCAGGGAGCCTGATGTGGGACTCGATCCCAGGACCTTGGGATCATGACCTGAGCCGAAGGCAGACGCCCAACCATCTAAGCCACCCAGGTGCCCGAATAATACATAATTTTAATTTTAAGTTTATTTTATTGATGAAAACCCTCTTTCTCTAGGGAATATATTATAAGGCTATTCTTTATATTTGAAGAGCTGTTTATATTTTAAAAATATCTTTAGGTCATTATCTTATTTAATACCTGAAGCACTGCTTAAAAATACTAAGAAATTGAGGGTCAGAGAGGTTAAGTAATTTTTCTCAAGCAACACAACATCCAAGAAGACTTCAGATTAGAATATATGACCGTTTCATTACTTTCTCCATAGGTCATGGTATTTCTTTTCAAAAAACAAGTAGATGATTTAAAGTTTCAATATTTGGGTATTTTTTTTTTTCAGTCTGTTCCTGAAAGGTGGGAGATGGGGAATGTGGCACCCTTCCTTGCTGATTAGATTTTGAATTTATTTTCTTTATTCTGAATTATATAAAAAAGAGAAAATTCTTCACTGATTGCCTTTCTTCTTGGTGAAAGTCCATACTATATTTAGCAAATACCTTTTTTGATAACTATGCCATTGGATTTGATATTCCTTTTAGTTATATTTATATTCCTAAAAGCCAAACTCATCAGCAACTGCAAATAAAGTCACCATCATTGTCACTCACAATATTATTTTTGCCAAGTGCAAAATATAAACGATGGCATGGCTGAAACATATTGATCGTATTTCTTTGGCAAATCATGAAACTTCCTCTGAGATATACTATTTGTCATAACTGTATTTTTAGCCAAGAATAATGAATAACTGATAAAATGAAATATGGTAGGACATAATTGGCAAATGGAGAGCATTTTGCAGAAATCACTCAAAGTATTTTGAATTTCATTTCTAGTCATGGTTTATTTAACACTAGCTGAGCACTCAGAGTTGTGCACAAAAGATTGATGATCTTTTAGAGCAATTCCTAAGTGTAATATTATGTCTTAAAGAATTATGCCACTCTCTTTAAGGGTGCTGAGAAAGATGTTAGGAGGCATCAATAACAATTCAAGTATTACTAACCATCTGCATTTTGTAAATCAAGTAGACAGAGGGTTTCCCCATACATCCCCTAAAGGAATTGCATGTTCCCAAAAGACATTTACTAAAGTATTTGTAAAACAGTATAGTTTGTTACTGAAAGGAAATAGATTTGTGGATAACCCTAGATGTCTTAAGAAGAGGAATGAAATAGAAATAATACAAGAATCTACACAGGGGAGAATTTCTATGGAGGTTTGGTGTTGGCATTAATGTTTTAGTTGGCATTTCCTAAAGAATCATTTTTGCTCCCAATAGGGAAGTCATAAATGTTCTGTCTAGTGAGTGTTGTTCTAAATAGTTCTCCTGTGTCCTAAAGATTTTTACGAGGTTCTCTCAGTACATATGTTACCTTCAGGAAATCATTCATTGAGAACCTTTAGATCTTAGAAACTTGAGAAGTTGATGTTTGTAACAAATGCTTTCCACACACCTTTCTCATTTCTGTCTGTCTTGCTTGCTTTCTGTGCTTTATCTTCTATTCAGGCAGTGGGATATCATAAAATTAATATAGGTTTAGAGTCAGAAAACTTTATTGGAGTTGCAGATCTGGTATCTATTAGCTTTGAAGCTATGGACAAGTTACTTATCTTCCCTGGGCCTTAGGTTTTCCATCTGTAAGATGGAGATAATAATTAGGAGCAATGCTCAAAAAAAAAAAAAGATACAGAATAGATCTTCATTTAAAGTAAGCTATTAAGCCTCTTAACCCTTTTGATTCAGAGATCCCCCTTTTAAAGTTTGGGGAAATAATATACAATTATGGCCTTACCTAGTAGTTATTGCATCTGATCAAAAACAGGAAAAGAGTATGAAAATTTCTGGTAAAATAGTTTGCTTTGTCTTTTTGGAAGAGACAGTGTGTTTAAGTGTATTAGAATCAGAGGAATTGAGTTTGGGTCCTGGTGAAAAAATGATTCTACCTGTGAACAAACAGCTTGGACCATTTGGGAGAAGCTGTTTCTATCTTGGAAAATTATAAAAAACTGTCATTTATCTAGGTCAGTGTGAGACTCCAAATGAGGAAGTGTGTGAAATCATATAATTCTTAAGAATGGAAAAGGGTATTGTTAACATTAGCTGTTAATATCACAATTAATAAAAACCAAATGGATTGCCATGCTTCCCCCTTTTACCTGTTTCTAGGAAAAAAGTAGAGACATCATGCTTTCCTTCCTAAGCATTACATTCAGAAGGGTGCCTCTCCCTGATGAATTGTATTTAAACCCTCCACTCTTGCTGAGAGGAAGCCAAGTCATCATTCAGGAGTCACAAGTCTTTGCCAATCTCTCTGTTAGCTGCTGGGGAGGACACAGAGTTAAGACTTACATGGATCCTTCCTTGAGGAGTAGAGTCTATTGGGAGAAGTGAGTCTGAACACATACACACAAGCTGAGTGTTAGAAGTGCTCTTAAGTGGAGGAAAAACCCACAGGTAGCATTTGGACTGTGTGACAGAGATCAACTGGGTTGAGTCTTGTGGGAAACAGAAGAGAGACAAGCAACATTCTTAGAAAACTATGATGGCAGTGTCAGAGGGAGGCAATGGGGTGTATACAGGGTAAAGATAAGCTTTCTTTTGACTAGAACCTCCCATGTCATTGGAAAATTGAATGGGACTAAAAACTGGCCACTGTGGAAGCTAAGCTTCATCCAGAAGATATGGGAGAACTAATACAAATTTTAAAGTCAGGTGAGATGGTTACAGAACAATTTTTATCCGCCTTCTGGCATAACTTTGGTTGCTGTTGCTCTGGTATGGATCTATCATACATGGATCTCTTCTCTCACCCTAACAGGGCAGCCCCAGGACTCTCCCTCCTTTTCTTCCCCAGCCTTCATCTGCACACGAGATTCCTCTCCTTTCCTCTTTCCCAGAAAGCTCCCCAACCTGTTCTTTGGCTTCCTTCTATCCCATCCATAATTTTTTCTTTAGCCAGCTCACAACCTTTATAGATCAGCTCAATGCTTTGTAATGCATTTTTTGTCCTCTAGAGAGATTCCGTTGCTGACTCACTGTGTTTGCATGATACTGCCCTGAAGCTGTACAGTTACAGGTGCATATGGGGGGTAATATATCATTTTTTTTTCATGCCTGTCTCCCCCAATTAAACTGTGAGTCTTTTGATAAAATGGCCCATGTTTTGCTCCTTTTTTTTTAAGCCACTTTACTTCATTTTATCACCAAAAGGCACAATCTTATAGTTGTGAGATAGAGTGTTGCTGACATTGAGCAATAGAAAATCTAATTTGAAATTAGTTCTAAGGTACTCTATCCTCTTAGAATCGAATGTATTCATACTATCATCTCCTTTAAATCAGCCTATGCTTTGTTGCTGTAATTTTAATTTGAAATTTATTCATTTATTAATTGCATATTTTTAGAGAGAAAGTTAGATTATGTGAAAAAATCCTGAGATGAATATCAATAGACCTAAGTTCTGGTCTTAGTTCTTCCTTAAAGTAGACCTATGACCTTAGACAATCATTTAAAATTTGTAGACAAGAATTTTCTAGCTATGGATTGAGACATTGGTTGCATGTTTCCTAGAATTCCTTCCAGTTCTGGCATGCTACAATGTGTATCATGCCATAACAAAGTGTTCTTATGACTATCAGAATGAAGATAAAAACTCTAGAAGTTTGAAGGAACCTAATAATTCCCCCTCCCTGTCCACCAGATTATAGAGCAACTGACACACAGGAGCTGGGAAGACATTAAAACCCACAATTCACTTTATGTTACAGATATCAGTTTGAAAATGAATCCTGGACATGAAGTCGGAAGAGGAGTTCTTATCACTTCTCCCATGAACTGAGCCCTGCTATAGATGGACATCCGGAGGTCTGCAGGGAGTTTAGTACACCACAGCAGGAGTAGATGGGGAAATGTTCTCAGCTTGTGGGTAGGTCCTTCTAGAGGAAGACAAAGGACAGGAACATACACCACTACCTTTAACTTTGATCAGTACTGCAGCCAACAAACACCCAGATTTCACACATGCCAGTATCTCCTGTGCTTCATGTAGTAGTGAGTGATAGGTAGTAAGAAGATAGGAAAACTTAGCCCTACATTTCCTGGAGAGGTGGAAAGATTGAGGAGACTTTCTATTTCTAGGCAGAGAGGAACGTAAGGTGAAGACCAGCATCACCACCAACACACACACACACACACACACACACACACACACACACAATGTTTTACAAAATGCATGCAGTAAGGTTGGTTTTAACAGAAATGATAAAAAATGTGTTATTCTTTAGAACCTAAAATCAAAAATGTCATTAAAATTGAAGAGTTGCTGATGTGCAGCTGCCATTTGGAGCATTTATCTTTCTGGTGTCTCATTTCTACTTTATGAATTTTTTATTATCCAAAAAAATTATAACAGGTTCAAAAGTGTATTTATTGGTTCAGTGTTGAAACTCATATATCTTCTCATAGAAATGTTGACTGAACATGATTCAAAGGCAGAAAATTAGGTATTGCAATAATAAATCCTTCAATGTCCCATCTCTGTCTCTAAACAAATAAATAAATGCAAACAGTGGACATGGTCTCTCTTTACTCTTCTAGACAATGTCCCCATACATTTTTTTCACATGCTTCCTCTTTGCATATAATGTTCTTCCTTATCTTGCCTGCTGTAAGTCCTCAAAGCCAAAAGAAATTTCTCCACCTTCTCACTCACTGACAGAAATCTCTCATAGCCTCACTGGGATATCTTCCCTGACCTCTGAACTAAGTACAAAGTAGTCTCTCTCCTCTCTCTGCACCTCCCTCTCTCTCCATTGATGTGTCCCCCTGTAATACTCTAGACACTTAAGAGGACTGACTTCTAATTTCTGTTCAACTGTCTCTCAAGTCACTAGTCTGTGCATTGCTCAAGATCAGACACATTATATACACAAAAGATTAACAATAAATCTTTGTCCAATAAATGAATAATTGATGCTTTTTTTTCAGTGAATGAATAATAGATGTTTTAAAAGAAACTTTATAGATGCAATTAGTTTGGTTTTATGGACAATTGTCTAAATCCAAAGGTAGTAAAGTCAAGTCTTGAGAAGAAGAAATGGAGACAAGGGTTTGAATGCAAATGGTTAATTTGTGATGTAATTCTAGAAATTATTGGAGAGAATTAGAGAAGTGAGTAGGGAAGGGAAGAAAGTCAGTAAAAGTGGTGCTAACTGGTTGCCATTGTGGGTTGGTGGGCCTGCATCTTGGTAAAGACCTCTGAAAAACTGCAAAGAGCAAACCTCAGAATTCTCCCACCCAAGAAATAAGGAAGCTGAAATTTTTAAGTACTGAATTCCTGTTAATGATCTGTTGAAGGCTGCTTCTATGCTGCTAATTCATCGGTACTTCCAGTATATCCTTGTGAGAGACATGTCAGTTCCAGTGACCAGATAAAGCCCTTGGGCAAAAGTTCCAGGGTACCTGTAGCAGGAAGCCACCAAGTCAGCAAAACACAGGAACATTGAGTACAAGGGGAATTAGTAAATGTCTCAACAACATCTTTAAGAATGGCCAATCCATATCCAGAAAACATGTCAATTCTTGTAAGGACAAATTTCTGACCATGTGCAGATGATAGAGTTTGTATGTGATTTGTTCTTAAGTGACTAATTAATCTTTTTTTTTAAAGATTTTATTTATTTATTTGAGAGAGAGAGAGAATGAGAGAGAGCACATGAGAGGGCGGAGGGTCAGAGGGAGAAGCAGACTCCCTGCCGAGCAGGGAGCCCAATGCGGGACTCGATCCAGGGACTCCAGGATCATGACCTGAGCCGAAGGCAGTCGCTTAACCAACTGAGCCACCCAGGCGCCTGACTAATTAATCTTCTAATTATACTTCATCAGAGAAAGAACTCATTTTTCAACTGATGATAGGTTTGACATCAGCCACACAATATTTGTAACAGCTTTCATAAAGGAAGCCCATAATGTTGGACCCATGAGTAGCCTCCACTCCTACCGCTAGAGTGGACAAGAAGGGAGAATGTTTACCCTCCACTGGATGAGTTCATCCTGTTTATCTGGTTGTGCAGGGGTTTAGCTGAGATGGATATCTTTTCTTTTTTTTTTTTTTTAAAGATTTTATTTATTTATTTGACAGAGACACAGCAAGAGAGGGAACACAAGCAGGGGGAGTGGGAGAGGAAGAAGCAGGCTTCCCGCTGTGCAGGGAACCCGATGCGGGGCTCGATCCCAGGACCCTGGGATCATGACCTGAGCCGAAGGCAGACGCTTAACAACTGAGCCACCCAGGCACCCCGAGATGGATATCTTTTCTAGTGGGCATTGACCTGAGACAAAATGATTTACACATTTTGGGCCATGTCATAGGTCCATCCCCATGAATCTTTCTGAAAATTTTCTTATTTCATTATCCGCAACTTCTAAGCTTTTCTGGGGTAAGTCATTTGTCATTGCCCAGGTAACTAAATGTATATTCTTACCTGGGACAACTTTTCCCATGAAGTTGATGAAGAGCTACACAGCTGAAGATCTGTCAACTAGGGAAAAATGACTATCACCACTATATCTCATGGATATTATCGACAGGGATTGTATGCAGAAATTGTCTATTTTCTGTTCACACCAACATATGAAGTTGACTCATTTACGAACTAGTCTCATGTTATCCTTCTTTTTTTCCTCTTTTTATTTTATTTTATTTTATTTTATTATTTTATTTTATTTTATTATGTTATGTTAATCACATTACATCAGTAGTTTTTTTATTATGTTATGTTAATCACCATACATTACATCATTAATTTTTGATGTAGTGTCCCATGATTCATTGTTTGTGTATAACACCCAGTGCTCAATTCAGTACGTGCCCTCTTTAACACCCATCACTGGGCTAACCCATCCCTCCCATCCCCCCTCACCTCTAGAACCCTCAGGTTGTTTCTCAGAGTCCATAGTTTCTCATGGTTCATCTCCCCCTCTGATTTTCCCCCCTTCATTTTTCCCTTCCTGCTATCTTCTTCTTCTTCTTCTTCTTCTTTTTTTAACATATAATGTATTATTTGTTTCAGAGGTACAGGTCTGTGATTAAACAGTCTTACACAGTTCACAGTGCTCACCATAGCACGTACCCTCCCCAATGTCTATCACCCAACCACCCCATCCCTCCCACCCCCCACCACTCCAGCAACCCTCAGTTTGTTTCCTGAGATTAAGAATTCCTCATATCAGTGAGATCATATGATACATGTCTTTCTCTAACTGACTTATTTTGCTCAGCATAATGCCTCCAGTTCCATCCACGTCATTGCAAAGGGCAAGATTTCATTCCATTTGATGGCTGCATAATATTCCATTGTATATATATACCACTTCTTCTTTATCCATTCATCTGTCAATGGACATCTTGGCTCTTTCCATAGTTTGTCTATTGTGGACATTGCTGCTATAAACATTGGGGTGCACGTACCCCTTTGGATCCCTACATTTGTATCTTTGGGGTAAATACCCAGTAGTGCAGTTGCTGGGTTGTACAGTAGCTCTATTTTCAACTTTTTGAGGAACCTCCGTACTGTTTTCCAGAGAGGCTGCACCAGCTTGGATTCCCACCAACAGTATAGGAGGGTTCCCCTTTCTCTGCATCCCCGCCATCATCTGTTGTTTCCTGACTTGTTAATTTTAGCCATTCTGACTGGTGTGAGGTAGCATCTCATTGAGGTTTTGATTTGGATTTCCCTGATGTGGAGCACTGTTGGCCATTTGGATGTCTTCTTTGGAAAAATGTCTGTTCATGTCTTCTGCCCATTTCTTGATTGGATCATTTGTTCTTTGGGTGTTGAGTTTCATAAATTCTTTATAGATTTTGGACACTAGCCCTTTATCTGATATGTCATCTGCAAATATCTTCTCCCATTCTGTCGGTTGTCTTTTGGTTTTGTTGACTGTTTCTTTTGCTGTGCAAAAGCTTTTTATCTTGATGAAGTCCCAATAGTTCATTTTTGCCCTTGCTTCCCTTGCCTTTGGCGATGTTTTTAGGAAGAAGTTGCTGTGGCTGAGGTCGAAGAGGTTGCTGCCTGTGTTCTTCTCAAGGATTTTGATGGACTCCTGTCTCACATTGAGGTCTTTCATCCATTTTGAGTCTACTTTTATGTGTGGTGTAAGGAAATGGTCCAATTTCATTCTTCTGCATGTGGCTGTCCAATTTTCCCAACACGATTTGTTGAAGAGACTGTCTTTTTTCCATTGGACATTCTTTCCTGCTTTGTCGAAGATGAGTTGACCATAGAGTTGAGGGTCTATTTCTGGGCTCTCTATTCTGTACCATTGATCTAAGTGTCTGTTTTTGTGACAGTACCATACAGTCTTGATGATGACAGCTTTGTAATAGAGCTTGAAATCTGGAATTGTGATGCCACCAGCTTTGCTTTTCTTTTTCAATATTCCACTGGCTATTCAGGGTCTTTTCCAGTTCCATGCAAATTTTAGGATTATTTGTTCCATTTCTTTGAAAAAAAAGTGGATGGTATTTTGATGGGGATTGCATTGAATATGTAGATTGCTCTAGGTAGCATTGACATCTTCACAATATTTGTTCTTCTAATCCATGAGCATGGAACCTTTTTCCATTTCTTTGTGTCTTCCTCAATTTCTTTCATGAGTATTTTATAGTTTTCTGAGTACAGATTCTATGCCTCTTTGGTTAGATTTATTCCTAGGTATCTTATGGTTTTGGGTGCAATTGTAAATGGGATTGACTCCTTAATTTCTCTTTCTTCTGTCTTGTTGTTGGTGTATAGGAATGCCACTGATTTCTGTGCATTGATTTTATATCCTGCCACTTTACTGAATTCCTGTATGAGTTCTAGCAGTTTTGGGGTGGAGTCTTTGGGGTTTTCCACATAAAGTATCATATCATCTGCAAAGAGTGAGAGTGTGACTTCTTCTTTGCCGATTTGGATGTCTTTTATTTCTTGTTGTCTGATTGCTGTGGCTAGGACTTCTAATACTATGTTGAATAGCAGTGGTGATAGTGGACATCCCTGCTGTGTTCCTGACCTTAGGGGGAAAGCTCTCAGTTTTTCCTTTGTGATTGAGAATGATATTCACTGTGGGTTTTTCATAGATGGCTTTTAGGATATTGAGGTATGTACCCTCTATGCCTATACTCTGAAGAGTTTTGATCAGGAAAGGATGCTGTACTTTGTCAAATGCTTTTTCTGCATCTATTGAGAGGATCATATGGTTCTTGTTCTTTCTTTTATTAATGTATTGTATCACATTGATTGATTTGTGGATGTTGAACCAACCTTGCAGTGCAGGAATAAATCCCACTTGGTCGTGGTGAATAATCCTTTTAACGCACTGTTGGATCCTATTGGCTAGTATTTTGGTGAGAATTTTTGCATCCATGTTCATCAGGGATATTGGTCTGTAATTCTCTTTTTGGATGGGGTCTTTGTCTGGTTTTGGGATCAAGGTAATGCTGGCATCATAAACTGAGTTTGGAAGTTTTCCTTCCATTTCTATTTTTTGGAACAGTTTCAGAAGAATAGGTATTAATTCTTCTTGAAATGTTTGGTAGAATTCCTCTGGGAAGCCGTCTGGCCCTGGGCTCTTGTTTGTTGGGAGATTTTTGATTACTGCTTCAATTTCCTTAGTGGTTATGGGTCTGTTCAGGTTTTCTATTTCTTCCTGGTTCAGTTTTGGTAGTTTATACATCATTAAGAATGCATGCATTTCTTCCAGATTATCTAATTTGCTGGCATATATTTGCTCTTAATGTGTTCTTATATTTGTTTGTATTTCTTTGGTGTTGGTTGTGATTCTCCTCTTTCATTCATGATTTTATTTATTTGGGTCTTTTCTCTTTTCTTTTTGATAAGTCTGGCCAGGGATTTATCAATCTTATTAATTCTTTCAAAGAACCAGCTCCTAGTTTTGTTGATCTGTTCTACTGTTCTTTTGGTTTCTATTTCATTGATTTCTGCTCTGATATTTATGATTTCACTTCTCCTGCTGGGTTTAGGCTTTATTTGCTGTTCTTTCTCCAGCCCCTTTAGGTGTAGGGTTAGGTTGTGTATTTGAGACCTTTCTTGTTTCTTGAGAAAGGCTTGCATTGGTATATACTTTCCTCTTAGGACTGCTTTTGCTGAATCCCAAAAATTTTGAACAGTTGTGTTTTCATTTTCATTTGTTTCCATGAATTTTTTAAATTCTTCTTTAATTTCCTGGTTGACCCATTCATTCTTCAGTAGGATGCTCTTTCTCCTCCATGTATTTGAGTTCTTTCTGACTTTCCTCTTGTGATTGAGTTCTAGTTTCAAAACACTGTGGTCTGAAAATATGCAGGGAATGATCCCAATCTCTTGGTACCAGTTGAGACCTGATTTGTGACCTAGGATGTGATCTATTCTGGAGAATTTTCCATAGGTACTAGAGAAGAATGTGTATTCAGTTGCTTTGGGATGAAATGTTCTGAATATATCTGTGAAGTCCATTTGGTCCAGTGTGTCATTTAAAGTCTTTGTTTCCTTGTTGATCTTTTGCTTAGATGATCTGTCCATTCAGTGAGGGGGGTGTTAAAGTTCCCCACTATTATTGTATTGTTGTCAATGTGTTTCTTTGCTTTTGTTATTAATTGGCTGCTCCCATGTTATGGGCATAGATAATTACAATTGTTAGATCTTGTTGGATAGACCCTTTAAATATGATACAGTGTCCTTCCTCATCTCTTATTATAGTCTTTGGTTTAAAATCTAATTTTTCTGATATAAGGATTGCCACCCTAGCTTTCTTTTGGTGTCCGTTAGCATGGTAAATGGTTTTCCACCCCCTCACTTTCAATCTGGGGGTGTCTTTGGGTCTAAAATGAGTCTCTTGCAGAAAGCATATCGATGGGTCTTGTTTTTTTATCCAATCTGATAGCCTGTGTCTTTTGATTGGGGCATTTAGCCCATTTACATTCAGGGTAACTATTGAAAGATAGGAATTTAGTGCCATTGTATTGCCTGTAAGGTGACTGTTACTGTATATTGTCTGTGTTCCTTTCTGGTCTATGTTACTTTTAGGCTCTCTCTTTGCTTAGAGGACCCCTTTCAGTATTTCCTGTAGGGATGGTTTTATGTTTGTAAACACCTTTAGTTTTTGTTTGTCCTGGAAGTTTTTTATCTCTCCTATTTTCAATGACAGCCTAGCTGGATATAGTATTCTTGGCGGCATATTTTTCTCCTTTAGTGCTCTGAATATATCCTGCCAGTCCTTTCTGGCCTGCCAGGTCTCTGTGGATAGGTCTGTTGCCAATCTAATGTTTCTACTATTGTAGGTTACAGATCTCTTCTCCTGAGCTGCTTTCAGGATTTTCTCTTTTTCTTTGAGAATCGTAAGTTTTACTATTGGATGTCAGGGTGTTGACCTATTTTTATTGATTTTGAGGGGGTTCTCTCTGCCCCCTGGATTTTGATGCCTGTTTCCTTCCCCAAATTAGGGGAGTTCTCTGCTATAATTTGCTCCAATATACCTTCTGCCCCTCTCTCTCTTTCTTCTTCTTCTGGGATTCCAATTATTCTAATATCGTTTCATCTTATGGTATCACTTATCTCTCGAATTCTGCCCTCATGAT
Source organism: Neomonachus schauinslandi (assembly GCF_002201575.2). NCBI lineage: Eukaryota > Metazoa > Chordata > Mammalia > Carnivora > Phocidae > Neomonachus > Neomonachus schauinslandi. Next base: position 195,006,803 of record NC_058404.1, read on the forward strand.
CTGGTAGTTGTTCATCCCTCTTTTTCTCAGCTTCTTTATTTTCCATCATCTGGTCTTCTATATTACTAATTCTCTCTTCTGCCTCATTTATCCTAGCAGTTAGAGCATCCATTTTTTTTTAAAGATTTATTTATTTATTTATTTGAAAGAGAGAGAATGAGAGAGAGAGAGAGAAAGAGAGAGAGAGAGCACATGAGAGGGGGGAGGGTCAGAGGGAGAAGCAGACTGAGCAGGGAGCCCGATGCGGGACTCGATCCCAGGACTCCAGGATCATGACCTGAGCCGAAGGCACTTGCTTAACCAACTGAGCCACCCAGGTGCCCAAAGAGCCTCCATTTTTTATTGCACCTCATTAATAGCATTCCAATTTTGTGCTCCGCTCTCTATCACTTGCCAGTAGCGGCTGATGGAGGCCCCCTCCCCTGCAGTCTATCTTCCCAAATATTGCCTCGGATTCACTTCTTCGCACATCCTACCTTCCAGAAAGTGGTCGCTTTTCTGTTTAGAGAGTTGCTGCTATTCTTTTCTTCAATTTCCTGTTGAGTCCGTAGGTGTACAGAATGGTTTGATCCCTATGTAGCTGAATTCCTGGGACCAGACAAAATTTAGGTCTCCTACTCTTCCACCATCTTGCTCCTCCTCCTTATGTTATCCTTCTAATGTTAGCTGGTCATAGAGAACTCCTAATAGAGTCATAAGTATGAGCTGAGGAGAGACATTGGTCAGAAGACCTCTGTGATGTAAGGATCTGGATTTACAATGTACTATTTTCATAATATGATGGATTGATGCTATGCTTTTCTGACAATATTGAGCTCATAAAGGACTCATTGTATGGTATAAAGATACCATATATGAATTCACATATAAGTATATCCACTGCATACTAACTAGATGTCTCGTGTTCTATTACAGGGTTTGTACTAAGATCCAGTGGCTTGTCAAAAATTTCTGTTCAAAAGTGAATAATGCTCTGGTATAAAGAACACAGCCTGGCTTCAGAGGTTTGTCAGAGAATCAACATGTTGTAGAACACCATAAGTAACATACAGATACCTTTACCTCCTTGAATGTACCCAAGAAGAACTGCTTCCTGAACTTAATGCAGTAGGCTATAGTGTTCTAACAGTATTCAAAACTGACAGCCCAATGAGTCAGAGCTATATTGCTAAAAGTGGTACTTGCAGCCTTCAAAACTCAAAATGGTCATCCAAGCACTGTTCCAGTTTCTTAGTGATAAGAAGGACAAAGTGAAATATTCTGAAACTTATTTTGGAAGAAATGTCTCATTATTACCCAAACTCTCAGACCTCTAAAATCTTCACAGATATGTCAGGCCCTTGAAACTTTATAGAGTTTAATATTCCACCTTCTGATGCATAAGTGCCTTTGCAGAATTTAGAGAGTGCTTGTCATTTCATGGTCATCAGGTCAAATTAACATGCTGTTATCAGTATAGTGCAGAGGTATAAAAACTACAGTACCCAAGTGAAATGTAGAGTGTCACCTGTTTTCATTCCTAAAACCTTATTGAGACAGTCACATCCATTTTTATTTTTGAGTATAATTGACACACAATGTTACATTAATTTCAGGTGTACAACATAGTGGTTCAACAACTCTATACACTATGCTCTGCTCACCACAAGTACAGCTACCACCTGTCATCATGCAACACTATTACAATACCATTGACTATATTCCCTGTATTGTACCCTTTAACCCCATGACTTATTTATTCCATAACTAGAAGCCTGTATCTCCAAATCCCCTTCACTTTTTAGATTCCACATATAAATGAAATCACACAGAATTTGTCTCTCACTCTGACTTCTTTCACTTAGCATAATACCTTCTAGATCCATCCATATTGTCAAAAGTGGCAAGATCTCATCCTTTTTCTTTGACCAAGTAATATTCTAGTGTGTGTGTGTGTGTGTGTGTGTGTGTGTGTGTGTGTATCACATCTTCTCAATCCATTCATCTATCAATGGAAACTGGACACTTGGGTTGCTTCCATATCTTGATTATTATATATAATGCTGTAATAAGCAGAAGGGTATATATGTCTTTTCAAATTAGTGTTTGTGTTTCCTGTGGGTAAATACCCAGTAGTGGGATTACTAGATCATCTGGTATTTCTATTTTTTAATTTTTTGAGGAACTTCCATATTTTCTACAGTAGCTGTACCAATTTACATTCCCGCCAACAATGCCTGAAGGTTCCTTTTCCTCCACAACCTCGACAATGCTTGTTATTTCTTGTCTTTTATTCTGGACATTCTGTTGGTGTAAGGTGATATCTCACTGTGGTTTTGATTTGTATTTCCCTGATGATTGGTGATGTTGAACATCATGTATCTGTTGGCCATCTGTATTTCTTCTTTGGAAAGATGTCTACTGGGGTTGTTTACACGTTTTTTATTGAACTATATAATTTGCAAATATCTTCTTCCATTCAGTAGGCTGCTTTTTTGTTTTGTTGATGGCTTCCTTTGCTTTGTAAAAACTTTTTTTTTTTATTTTGAGGTAGTCCCAACAGTTTAAATTTTTGCTTTTGTTCCCCTTGTCTTAGGAAACATCTAGAAAAAATATTGTTATGGCCTATGTCAAATATCTTCTCTTACAGGAATTTTTATGGTTTTAAGTCTCACATTTAGGTCTTTCATCCATTTTGAGTTTATTTTTGTATGTGCTGTAAGAAAGTGATCCAGTTTCATTCTTTTGCATGTAACTGTCCACTTTTTCCAGACCATTTATTGAAGAGACTGTCTTTTCCCCATTGTATATTCTTGCCTCTTTTGTCATAGACTTATGACACAGGTAAGTGTGGGTTTATTTCTGGGCTCTATATTCTGTTCCAATGATTTATCTGTCTATTTTTGTGCCAGTACCCTACTGTTTTGATTTTCACAGCTTTGTAGTATATCTTGACATCTGTGTGATTCCCACACCATTAATTTATATAATGCTTATGATTGCTCAGTGGCAGAGTTTAGAAGTTATGACAAAGACTATATGGTCTACAAAGTCTAAAATACTTCCTACTTGACTCTTCACAGTAAAAATTTGTTGAACTCTGGTAGAACAAAACAGATGATTAAGGTCCCTTTAATCTACATTGAGACAGAGCAGGATATTAATATAGTTTTGAGTCAAGACTGTAAAAGTGTACTGCTGTCTTTCCAAGTGAATGCTAATAATATATGATTCTCCCTTGTGATAGGCATTGGAAAATGTAGTTTCCTCAGATCTATAGCTATAGATCCAGAGCAAGCAGAGAATGGTGATTTCTTCTAGAAAAGATATAACTTCAGCACAGAAATTATGACTGAGGCTACCAATTTGCTACATTTATGAAAGATTACCATCACCTATCAAGATCCATCTTTTTTCTTTCCATTTTTCAAGTCAACCATTGCTATGTCATTAAGTTTTTGAGGGTGGCATTATCACTCTACTTCATCTGGGATGTACAACTACTTATGAATTATTGTGAATGGGGGATGTGGACAGTTTTGTAAGCTTCCACTTGGCTTATTTAGCATGATAGCTATTCACTCACAAGTGATGGAACAGGATGGTAGTTCTGCAAGTTGCAAAGTATATCCCTATAGATTATGCTCTCTGGAGCTGGGGAAATGACCAAATCATTATGCATGCAGAAACAGATGGAACATATTTGGATCAGGTGTCTAATTATTTTGTGACCTCTGAATATCCACACTCTAAAAGGGGAGACTATACTCATTTCTTTGTTATCAGTGGTATTTCAGATTCTGTATTCTATAGCCCCCTCAACATCTAGATTTTTTTTTCCCTCAATGAAAAGTTACTTTTACAAAAGCTGCATGTTGCTTTAGGAAGACATAGCTATTGTATACTCTTGCTATAGCATTAAAGTTTCTTCCTTAAACACACATGATCTTCCTTTTAATCATAGATTCTGGAGTCCAACAATTGGCTTAAATCTGGAAACTGGGTAAGGGAGAGTGATTTTCTAATGGATCAGTTGACATCAGCCTTTTTTCTTGTCTCTTTTTAATCTTTTAAAAATATATAAATAAAACATTATTCTCATTGGCTGTTCATCTATCTTGCCACTTGAAATGCCATCACCAAGATCCCTGGTTGCCTTCCAGGTCTTGCTGCCTGTCTACCTTATCTCTAATAAATGTGTGTACCACTTGGTCTCAGGTATTTTGAAATTCTTTCATTCCTATCTATTAAGGTCAAACTGACATCTCTCATTTATTCAAAGATCATTATTACTTCTCAGCCTCAAGGACCAATTCCAAAAGTATACTAGGATTGACTTAGAGCATCCTTACAGGCATATTTAATTCTAAATCACTGTAGATTGCACCTTTTTAATAAACTCTCCCCCATCCAGCCATATATTCTATTGGACCCTCTAGATCTATCCTCAGTCATGTTTCTACTGATTCCTAATGGTGTTTAGTATCTACCTGTTTTCAGAATACACCCTTTCATCTTTGGGCCATGCAGACATTAAATATTGGTTTAGAACAATGAAGAGAGAGAAACTGGTTTTGAGAGGAGCAAGTATCACATTGGTTGGCATTTACCTTGTGCAAAAACCCTTGCATAATCTTAATACAATGAGAGATAGTTCTTTATAAAGAGTAGAGAGCCACTCTGAATCATAGAAGATTTAGGGAAATCTTAGGATTCAAGATTCTCAAATACATATATCCTATATTCCCATCCCACAACTTAAGAGTTCTATTTTTTTTTTTTAATCATGGACTTAATTTTACTGTAGAAGACTGGCTGAGAATTCAGACTTCATTCTAACTTGGAAATCCTTAGAGTAGGATCTTGGGCCTGATATTCAGCAAAGTCTATCCTCCAGGTGAAGTTGAGAGTATTTTAAAACATTTCCATCAGGGTTTGCTTCATTTTAGTATTCCCTAGGTTAATAGTTGGCTAAACTGAGACCAGTATTTTCTTCTTTCAGTGCTCTGTGGCAGTTGTTAGCAACTCGAATCCTTAAGTTTCCAGTTGTCCCATCACCCAGTACATCTTCCTGCACCTATATCTATTCTAACGCCCTTCAGCTATGGTTAACAGTATTTTTGCCCTAACTTAGCACACACCACAGTGCCATGTTGCTATTTGGCTATTAGCAATCTAATCCCAGAATTCTGTTCCTATGGTTGATAATCCTACTTTTGGCTCCAATTATCATAGGTGGTGTTTCCCTTGAACAGATTCTGATACAAGTCTTCTATTGCAAGACTCTGCTTCGAGAGTGGTCACAGGTTGCACCAGTAGGGAATGGGGATGTAAATCAGGGAAGAGTAGGGTCTTGATACAGTGTGTGTTAATGAACACATATAAGGCCAACTGCACCTTGATCCCACTGGAGACCTCTGGAAAACTGAATGAAATGTTTCTTTTTTAAAAAGTTAAAAAAAATATTTTATTTATTTATTTGAGAGAGAGAGAGAGCACACAGAGGGAGAGGGAGAAACAGATTCCTCACTGGGTAGAGAGCCCAATGCAGGGCTGGATCCCAGGAACCCGAGATCATGACCTGAGCTGAAGGCAGACGCCCAACTGACTGAGCCACCCAGGTGCCCCTGAAATGTTTCTTTGTTAGACATAGGCCATGTGACAAAAACTGAGCTGAATGTAAATAAAACAGGAAAGAAAATGCCCAGTCCTTTAGGGTGCAATCTGGGACTTCAAGTATAAGAAGGATAAGTGAAATATGGGTCCACAAATAAATAATTAAAATACTCACAAATGTTATTCCCAAGATAAGATCTAGTGAGAAAATACATTAAAAAAACATAAAATATATAAAAGACCTTATGATGAAAAGTTCCTCCCTACTCTACACTTCCCCATTACTGTCTTACTATCCAGGATCATCTGCTATTAACAATTTATGTGTTTAGTTCTTATGGAAGTTATTAGACAAATGCTCATTGCCTTTACAAATATTGTTTTAGTGTGAGCTATGTGTGTTCCATCACCTCTCACCTCTAATTCCTCTTAATAGTAAAATTATTGCTTACTTCATATATTCACTTGTCTTTGCACTTTAAATATCTATATACAGAGATATATAGGTAGACATAAATACAGATATAGATATCTATTAATCTTGTATGCATTTTAGATAGCATCTCTTGGGGATGAAAATAATAGCACCCCATCCTTCACTTGGAGCAAAGAAGTTTGATTTTAGTCTTTCAATGACATTATTTGACTTTCAGGGTTAATAAACCTGTCTATTGACAAACTAGTCTTTCCTTCTACATAATATCAAGTGAATTGGTGAAAAAACTACAACAGCAACAAAAATAAATGGAAGAGGCAGCAACAAAAAAGCAAAGATAGAAATTCCATTAATCCATACCTAGCAAAATTCTCAGGCAGTGATGAGAGGTTTCATCTTTTCCTTGACTTTACAGCTTCTGTTGAATGATTTTGGTGTTTTTAATGTATCCTGAAATACTCTTTTCTTTGGCTCTTCATCTTGAATGTTAACTACACAGAACTTATTTTAATTCTAATCTATTAGGCAAAATTCTTAACTTCAGAACTTGAATTCAAGTTTAGTAACAACAATGAACATATTTTAGACACATGCCCAAAAGCCTAAAACAAAGCTATTGATACAGGAGAAATGAAGAAACTTAGAAAAATGATAGTATCTCTGGATTAGGAGTGTGGACACCTAGATTTAGGGTTCTGTCATTTCATTGCTTAAAACTAATCTTAAAATAAAAAACTGAGCACTTTGTTCATGCTAGTTCTCTGCTAAGTACTGAGGGAATGAAGCACATATGGATCTTATGGTCTTAGAAGAGAACATTATGTAAATACCAACTGTGATAAATAGAGCAAAGGTGTAGAGAGGAAAATGATCAAGGGAACTCAGAGCTGAAGGGCTAATACCAGGTTTGGTAGATCAGGAGGCTTTCTGGAGGCAGAGGTGTTTATATTTGAAGTCTAAAGGAGGAGTAGGGTTTTTGAGAATTGTAGTGGTTTATGTGGATTAAAAAAAAATTTGAATAGATATTGTTATATTGGTCTTGCAGTGAGATAGAGTATAGTAGTTCAAAACATTATAAATAATTAGATCCATGTAGAGCAGGCGTCATCAAACATTTTTTTATAAGGAGTCAGATAGTAAAGCTTTGCATGCTTTGCAAGCATCAATCTCTTTTGCAACTACTGCTGTTATACCTCAGAGACAGGCATAGACAATATGTAGACAAATGGATAGGGCTAAGCCTTAATTCAACCTGATTTACAAAAATAGTCAATGGACACTAGCTTGAATACCCCTGATCTAGACTGTAGGGGGCAAGGGCTTTGAGAAATTTGGGCCTGCTGTAGCAAGCAGGGGACAGACTATTAATGATCTTGAATGGGAATGTTTTAGGACCACCTTTGTCATTAATTAGTGGTCACTGAAAGTAACAAGCAAGGTAAGGAGATCGTGAACTGTTATTTGATCTTCTTCTTTCATGTGTAAATAAAGAAGGTAAAATAGGGACAGATAATCCAATTAGGAAGGCATTGTAGTAACCAGAACAATTAAGAATGAACTGAACCCTACACCCCTGCACTATTTCTTCTCTCTACCTGTGACCTGGCTGTGTGGTCCCAGGTGTGCTGTGTAGTTTTCAGGTTCTGTAAGTTATAAGACTATTTTTTCAGAGTTTCCTGGTGGTTATTGCTTAAGGACATCTTGCAACAATAATAAGAATTACCAGGGTTGGTCCAACCACAACATTGTTTATTGCTTGGTTGAGACAGGTACAAAAAAAGGTACACAATATTTTATAGAAGAAGCTTACACTAAACAATTACTTTTTTTTTTTTTACCTAAAATTCCATTTAGAATGAGCATCCTGGATTATTATTTGCTAAATCTGGTAAACCTACAAGTATATAGTTAATGTAGTTTGTAACTAGGAGAGAGAGAGAGATAGGTGTGAAATATAAATCCAGCAATCATCTACAGAGAGCTCATGAGGGAAGCTCTGAACTAACCAGCTCTCTGACTCTGGCCAAGTTAACCTCACCTCACATTTGTGTGATGTGTGGACTCCATTAACTGATTTTCTTCAGCCTTTTCTTCTGTAAGATAATATGCAACTATGAGTATACTTTCTTGAATATATTTACTTTTATTGTTGTACTATTAGCTACTATGGACAAAATTTTCTATAATTTCACAGAGTTCACTGTCATACTGAATTTTTAGGGAAGAGCAATTATCATTTGCATGCAAAAGTATCTCTGGTTCTGTTTTTTTCAATCCTTTCATAAAAATTAATGGTCAGCCATTCTGATATAGAAATGTTTATTTCTCTAAAACCACTTTCTCTTATTCATTCACTTTGGTCACAGTATGCCATATTTGGATCATAAATTTTGATTTATACTCAAGTCACACTGAAGGGGATATTGATTCACTTGAACATACTTGATGCATTACATTTCTGAATGCTACAGTTGCCTACAAAACAGCAAAATTACTTCTCCCTATTTTATCCTCAAGGGAACTTCTTATTTGAGAAAGAATCACATTTGATCCCTACATAGGTTTGAGGCCCTGTTCTTTTTTTTTTTTCTTTTTCTCTTTTTTTTTAATTCTTATGTTAATCCCCATACATTACACCATTAGTTTTAGATGTAGTGTTCCATGACTCATTGTTTGTGCATAACACCCAGTGCTCCATGCAGAATGTGCCCTCCTCAATACCCACCACCAGGCTAACCCATCCTCCCACCCCCTTCCCTTCTAGAACCCTCAGTTTGTTTTTCAGAGTCCATCCTCTCTCATGGTTCATCTACCTCTCTGATTTCCCCCGCTTCATTCTTCCCCTCCCGCTACCTTCTTCTTCTTCTTCTTCTTCTTTTTTTTTTTTTTTCTTAACATATATTGCATTATTTGTTTCAGAGGTACAGATCTGAGATTCAACAGTCTTGCACAATTCACAGCGCTTACCAGAGCACATACCCTCCCCAATGTCTATCACCCAGCCACCCCATCTCTCCCACCCCACCCCCCACTCCAGCAACCCTCAGTTTGTTTCCTGCGATTAAGAATTCCTCATATCAGGGCGCCTGGGTGGCTCAGTTGGTTAAGCGACTGCCTTCGGCTCAGGTCATGATCCTGGAGTCCCAGGATCGAGTCCCGCATCGGGCTCCCTGCTCGGCAGGGAGTCTGCTTCTTCCTCTGACCCTGCCCCCTCTCATGCTCTCTGTCTCTCATTCTCTCTCTCTCAAATAAATAAATAAAATCTTTAAAAAAAAAAAAAGAATTCCTCATATCAGTGAGATCATACGATACATGTCTTTCTCTGTTTGACTTATTTCACTCAACATAATACCCTCCAGTTCTATCCACATTGTTGCAAATGGCAAGCTCTCATTCCTTTTGATGGCTGCATAATATTCCATTGTATATATATACCACTTCTTCTTTATCCATTCATCTGTTGATGGACCTCTTGGCTCTTTCCACAGTTTGGCTATTGTGGGCATTGCTGCTATAAACATTGGGGTGCATGTACCCTTTCGGATCCCTACTTTTGTATCTTTGGGGTAAATACCCAGTAGTGCAATTGCTGGATCATATGGTAGCTCTATTTTTAACTTCTTGAGGAACCTCCATACTGTTCTCCAGAGTGGCTGCACCAGCTTGCATTCCCACCAACAGTGTAGGAGGGTTCCCCTTTCTCTGCATCCCCGCCAACATCTGTCATTTCCTGACTTGTTAATTTTAGCCATTCTGACTGGTGTGAGGTGGTATCTCATTGAGGTTTTGATTTGGATTTCCCTGATGAGGCCCTATTCTAAATAGCTGGTCAGAAGGCAAGAAAATCCTCCATATGCCAGAATAATGATATCAGGGTCCCCGACCCACACAATGTTAAGAACATTCATAAAATAAATTCAATTATATTTTGATGGTTTAATAATACTGACAGACATGATCAACTACATTGTGAAGCATTCATATTGTTATCACTGTAGGTAGGAAACTGAAGCTCAGGATGGCTAAGTGATTTACCCAAGTAGGTTGCCCCTGTGAATGAAGGAACTAATACTGAACACAAGGATTCTGCTCTTAAATCTTGTTCTCTCTCCATTGTACCATGCTGTCCTTATCAATTTCACAGGTTTCCCTCACAGATAACTACAGTTATTTTCAAGGAACTTATACAAGGGAGTGATATAAAGAATAGTAGGGAAATCTAGAAGAGATTTAAAAAGAGAAGGGTCAATTCTACAGTATGCTACCAGCCAAACTATCAAAAGATGCACTGCAAATTGATTGAAGAAGGTACATCTCATGTTAAGTGTTTTCTACCACAAAAATGAAACAAACAACTAAAAAGACACAAGGGCACACTGAGAGGTCTTGACTATGTCAATTACCTTGATTGTGGTGATGGTATCACTATTGTATACATATGTCCAAATTTATCACATTGTACAAATGAAATATGTACAGTTCTTTGCGTATCAACAATACCTCAATTAAGCTGTTACAAAATAAAATAAAATAAAGAGAAAGGGCAATTCCTATTTCTCAAGGAATTAGAAGAGATAACCTGAAGACTTAGAAGTTCAGGGATAGCTGGATACAAAAGATACTTGAATAATATATATAGTTAAATATCATCTATAGCCCTGTATCCTGTTATGTTATTAATGAATCAGTCTGCATCTAGATGTAGGCAATCAGGATTTTGAAAGGTCTAGAAACTAGCCATGGAAACAATGCCTAAAGGAGTTTTAAACATTTATTTTTTTTAAAGATTTTATTTATTTATTTATTTGACAGAGAGAGACACAGTGAGAGGGGGAACACAAGCAGGGGGAGTGGGAGAGAGAGAAGCAGGCTTCTCTCGGAGCAGGGAGCCCAATGCAGGGCTCGATCCCAGGACCCTGGGATCATGACCTGAGTCAAAGGCAGACACTTAACAACTGAGCCACCCAGGCGCCCCATGGAGTTTTAAACATTTAAGTTGGAGAAGAGGATATGAGTGAAGCTGAATGTCATGTAGAAAGAGGGAGACTGATTCTTTGTGACCCCAAATGTAGAGCTAGGGACATAGATTAATGAAAAGTAAAAGGATGAGAAAACAGAGAGAAGGAAGAGGAGGAACAGAAAGGCAAACTATTATCTAGTAAGCACCTGATGTGTACCAAGAAGTTTGAATATTCAATTAATCTCCATCCTTCTAGTAATTTACTTGGAAGTCCTGAGTTGAGAGTTTATAGACATTCTATTGCACTCAGTATGCATTGACCTTCTAATTACTTTTGCATTAAAGATGTATAAACAAACAAACAAACAAACAAATTATGACTGTCCCACAGGCTCATAGACCCCATTATAGGTACAAAGCTGCCAAATATAATTTTTGTTTATCCATCTTACTAAAGCACTTGATATTATGATGTCTGAAGATGATGGATTTGGGGAACATTTGTTAGGTTTCACTGTCTAGCTTCTGTCCCCTTTTCTTCTGTACCAGCCTCTCCAATTCCCCTTAGCAATCCTTTCCTTCAGTTGCATCCTATGTGGTTTATGTGGCTTAGATTCCTCACTGTTCTATGGGTGGCCATAATTTTAAACAACAGTTTCCATTTGCATATTTCTATGGCTATGTCATCACACAGATCACAAGAATGGATTTGCTATCCAATTTGAGGCAATAAATGGTAAATTTAGGGCATCCTTCCTTCTCTCCTTCCCATCTTTCTTTTTTTTCTTTACATTTTTGGATACAGTGAGACCTTGAACACCGGTTTCAGTGCTATGAGGACATGAGCCTGGAGCTGATAGAAACCTCATGTAGGGGAGTTATGAAATGAATTATGAAATTATCCTAAAAATATCATAAAAGAAAGTGGACCTTAAAGAGAGAAAAATAGAATGTCAATGATTCAGCTTCCTTTCAGCTCTTGGATAGAGCAAAGAGGGAAGCCAGGAACGCACTTGAATTTTGTAGATAACCAAAAGCTTATTTTAAATTAATGACACTGGTTTTGGAATGCTTTTCATCACTTATAATTGATTAACATGAGAGTATATATATATATATATATATATATATATATATATATATATATATATATACCAGTCTGTGTAGACAGAACACTGCTTCAAATCCCAGTTCTGCCCCTCATTTAGCTGTGTGATCTTTGTGAATACTGCTATTGAAATATGTTTATAAGCAAGAGTTCAAAAGGTTGCTCTAGAGTTAAAGAAAGTTTTTTTAATAATAATTTTGAATAATAATTTAATAAAATAATTTGTATTTTACTCTTTTTTTATTATGTTATGTTAATCACCATACATTACATCATTAGTTTTTGATGTAGTGATCCATGATTCATTGTTTGTGTATAACACCCAGTGCTCCATGCAGAATGTGCCCTCTTTAATACCCATCACCAGGCTAACCCATCCCCCCAACTCCCTCCCCTCTAGAACCCTCAGTTTGTTTCTCAGAGTCCATAGTCTTATGCTTTATCAGGAGAGGCCCCTAAATAGTTACACTTTTGTTTTTAATGTTTCAAATTTTTATTTAAATTCTAGTTAGCTAACATATAGTGTAATATTGGTTTCAGAAGTAGAATTTAGTGATTCATCACTTACATATGACACCTAGTGCTCATCACAACAAGTGCCCTCCTCAATACTCATCACCCATTTAGCTCATCCCCTGCCCGCTTCTCCTCCAGCAATCCTCAGTTTGT
>NC_058404.1:195019580-195111277 GCF_002201575.2 Neomonachus schauinslandi
CTGGTGTAGTTCTGTTTTATGATTCTCTTCTCTTTTGTTTGTCTTTCTCCCATTTCCTTTCCTCTCTGAACCAAGTGTGTATCACTAAGTATGGGTCTGTTGTTAATATAGTGCCACCCATCTCCTTTGTCACTGAGTAACTGGCACTTGTGAGTGATGTGAGTAAGCAAGGTCAGGCTGTCAAAAATTGGAATCCAAAATGTCAAACTGAAGGGTAACAAGACCTGTTTTTATCCGTATTCTGTTTCTATTTTCCTGCAGATCACATTGTGTTTTAGTCCTGTGAAACAATATTACAGATTTTCCTGCTATCATCACACCTAGCATTCAGCAGAGATAATGCCTGAAAAAAATGAATAATGATGTTTTGCTAAGAATCTAAGTGTGAAATTAACCCAAATAGAAAAGGTTTGCATTCTGAAGAAGGCTGGAAGCATTAAATTGCAGAGTCAGATTGACCTGCCACAGAGATAGACATTATTTGGATGCTGAGAGGATAAATCTAGAGTTGGAGGTGTCAAAATGCAGTCATTTTTTCATTTAAATGGTCCTTCATTAAATTTATGATTAATTGAATAGACCCATTGAAGTTCTCATTGAAACATGGGGTTTAAAACTGTATGGAGGTCCATGAAGGTCTGCTCACTAGATTTTAAAAAGAATTATTACCTATTTAGGGCTCAGTATGTTACTGGCACTGTGCAAGGCATTTTCACACATTTTACAACATTTAATTTTAAGATAATTTCAGTCTTGTGAAAGAGTTACAAGAACAGTACAAAGAAATCCCATATACCAGTAGTTTTTGACTGGGGGATGATTTTATGTCTTCTCCCTCCAGGCTATTTGGCAATATCTGGTTACATTTTTGATTATCACAATGGATGGGGGAGGGATGCACTGCTTCTATAATCTAGTGGGTCTAGGACAAGAATGCTGCTCAAAATCCTACAATGCACAGGACAGACCCTATAACAAAGATGTATCTGGCTCCAAATAGCAATAGTTCTGAGGTTGATAATCCCTGTCACATGTCCTTCATTCAGATTCCCCGAATGTTAACTTCTCACATAGCCATTGTACAGTGATAAAACATAGGAAAAATAGGAAATTAACACTGACACATTATCATCATCTAATCTATAGACCATATTCACATTTTTTCCAATTATTATACTAATATCTTTTTTTTTTTTTAATCCAGAATCCAACACGAGATCTTGCATTTAGTTAAAATGCCTCCTTAGTCTCCTTCAATCTTTCATGACCTTGACACTTTTGAAGACCATTGGCCGGACACTGGGTAACATCTCCTTCGATTTTGTAGCATTTTTTTTAAAGATGTATTTATTTATTTGAGAGAGCAAGAATGAGAGAGAGTACATGAGAGGGGGGAGGGTCAGAGGGAGAAGCAGATTCCCTCCCGAGCAGGGAGCCCGTCGCGGGACTCGATCCTGGGACTCCAGGATCATGACCTGAGCAGAAGGCAGTTGCTTAACCAACTGAGCCACCCAGACGCCCGTTTTTGTAGCATTTTTTAATTTTATGATTCAGGTTATGTATTTTTGATAGAAATACACAGAAATCATGTGTCCATCTTAGTGAATCATAGCAAGATTCAGATGACATCGACTTGTTCCATTAATGGTGATGTTAACTTTGATCACTTGATTAAGATGGTGTCTTCCAGGTTTCTTCACTGTAATGTTATTATTTTCCCCTTTGTAATTAATAAGCATTCCATCAAAGTCACTTACAGATTATGTAAATATCCCATTTATCATCCTATATCTGTCCATTAATTTTAGTATTCATTAATGATTCTTACCTAAAGAAAAAAGTTGTTATTTTAAAGTTTGAGCAATGGTGTTTCCCTATTTCCATTATTTTTTTGTAATTTATTTATTGGTTGGAATTCTCTTATAAAGAAGAGATTTCCCTTGTCCTCCATGTATTTTCTTGTTCAACTATTCATTGATTTCAACATAGACCCAAAATGTTCTATTTTGTCTTAGGGTTATACCCTTTTACTATCATTATCATTATCATCATCATCATTTTATTATTATTTTGCTCTATTGTTGTTATTGTTGTTGTTGTTTTTATTGTCATATTTGGCCATTGAGAACCCCTTCAAGTTGCCTTTTATGTCTTTTTGAAATATTATCAAGTTTTGAGAACTTCCTTCCTTTCTGATACTACCAGATATTCCAGGCTCATCTTGCACTTTCTCTTCCCCAACTCTGGAATCAGCCATTTCTCCAAGGAGTCCTACCCCTTTTATTTTAGAAAAATACTTGGAAATCAAGCTGTGGCAGTGAGTGTGCACACTAGTACTTGGGTATTATTGCTTCTAGTTCCTTTCAGTACACAGAGGTAGGAAATAAAGATATGCATATACACATCTATATTTCTATATCTGTCAGTGTGTATGTGTAAAAAAATACATTTAACACATAAACCTCCAATTTCAACCCAACACCAAGGTTCTATCCTTTTCCCTTTTTGAAGTATTTGTAACTTTTTCCCCTGACAGTGAGAAATCAGGCTTTCATTATTTCCAAAATTATTGATTAGCCCCATCATAAAATATAAGCACTGTTAGCATTGCTAACACTTATCAATATGAAAACACACCTATTAACTAATACAAAATATCTGTGTAGAGTTTTTTTGGTCTGTGGTCTCAGATTATATGATAAAAATATTTTGCCCTGACATTCCTTTTAATTATTTTCCTCTTCTCATTATTGTTATGCTGTTTATTTGTAATACAATTTTTATATCCATTTGTTTCTATTGGCATTCCCTTTGATTTCCCTCTTTATTATTGCCAATTTTAGACTTTTAAAAATTTCATAGAAAAAGGTTGAAAGTTAGAATACAAAAATCTGTATTCAGAGAAGTATCACTCTTTACCCCCAGCCCTTCTACCTCTGTCCCATCATCCCATCCTTCCCACTCTGTTTCCATTCACTTCTGGAGATAAGCAGTCTTACTATTCCTGTTTTATCCTTCCTGCGTTTGTTCTCACACAAATGGACAAATACGTGCGTATTTTCTTAATTCCTCTTATTTTTTGCATGAAAGAGACCATAATATAGCTAACCTTTGGACCTAAACATATTGTTTTGCTTAATTCTTGAAAAAATCCTTTGAAATATTAGAAGTTACTTAAGAAGCCCTAAAAATGATTTACCAAGAGATTCTTATTGGTCAAGAGACTGAACACCAAGAGAGTGTTCTTGGTCAGTCTTTTACATGTGATAGGTTCACAATCTCTGTAGAATTATATTTAATGTTAAAAGTTGTATTTTTCCAAAATGTCCATTGAAATTACTTACCGAATTTCCTTAAAATCTTTATTGATTTTCTGACAAACTAAATAAAATACAAATTCATTAGTCTGACATAAAAGCTCTTTATGTTTTGACTAATTATCCAGCCTCGTTACTTGTCACTACCCTTCCCAATCTCAATCCTTGAATATTCCTTGCATACACTCTAAGCTAAAGTCACACTGAGCCACAATATAAAACAGTCTTCCAAACACACCCATTTCTTCCATGCCAAGTGAATTTTCACTGATTAGTGAGGGACCCATCTGGAAAAGTTCTCGTCACTTAAGATAGGTAAGTGTCACCTCCTATGTGACAAATGTACTCTTTTCCTAAGAACAAATGAGGTTTATTCTTCTTGGTCCTACAACTGCAGCATCTACATATTTTTGTTTGTTATTCTATATTTGAATTTTCTATCACTCTCCCCTTAAAGTAACTTCTTTGCAAACACAGTCCAAGTCATAGTCCTTCCATGATTAAGAGATTCAGTAATTTCTGGCATCTTTTAGGTAACTAGTTAATTACTTATTAAATTCAATACCAATGAAAATGAACACTTTTAGTGATAAAAAAATCATTAACATGATTCTAAACTCTAGATATGAGGATAACTTTTGATAAAGCTCTGTTTATATTTTTTTTTAATTAAAGACTGTTTATAAACTCATCCCTACTATACTACTCATTCTATGTTTTAGACACAAAGAAAATTTAAGGATCATATTTGTTTTTTAGCACAAATGTATCTTGCAATATTAATTTAATTATATTTTTGCTTTTAAGATTTTAAAATTCTACTTTCAGATGATCTAGTGTCAATTGGTTTTTACTCTTTTTTTTTTTAAAGATTTTATTTATTTGACAGAGAGAGACACAGCGAGAGAGGGAACACAAGTGGGGGTAGTGGGAGAGGGAGAAGCAGGCCTCCCACGGAGCGGGGAGCCAGATGCAGGACTCGATCCCAGGACCCTGGGATCATGACCTGAGCCGAAGGCAGACGCTTAACGACTGAGCCACCCAGGTGCCCTAATTGGTTTTTACTCTTAAGCTGCATACATTCTGTGCCTTTCTGGTAGCAACTCCCAATATGCACTGGATAAATACCTTTTGCTCCTCATAGTCTTTTGCTTTTTATGGGATGGGCCATCCCCATGTGCAGGGGTGTGCATGTAACCTGGGCCTGTTCAATAAAGTCGTGGTATATCCCTTCTTACTATAATTGGTTCAAGAATAAGTGCATGATATACTCAACTAATGAATCATTGAACATTATATCAAAAACTAATGATGTACTATACCTTGGTACAGTATCAAAGATCAGAAAGATCTCTGATGTACTACCTGAATTAAAAAAAGAAAAGAGAGAGAGAGAGAATAAGCACATGACCCAATTAATGCCAGTAAGAATCAACTTAGCTAGTGCTTTTGTTGAAATGCTAAGAAAATAAAATTCATTTATGGTGATGAGGTTGCTGTGAGGACTGAATATAAACCTGGAGCTCCTGGCAGGTATCTTGTCTCCATAAGAATGGAAAGAAATTTCATGGAGTAAAATAAAGCCAAAAATGGAACAAGCAAGACAAAACTTTGATGTTGGTAACTGAGCTCTTGAAACCAGCTCAACTACTGGACTTTGTAGTTATGAAGTACTCTTCAAGGTGGAACCAAATGAGAAAGTTGTCAGTAAAGATGGAGAAATCCAATCAGCAAACTGTCTGAAGCAGGAACTTCTTTTTTTTTCTGTAAAGGGTCAGATAATAAAATTTCAGGCTTTGTGAGTGATAATGTCTGTGTGACAACTACTCAGCTCTATTGTTCTAATGCAAAAATGGTCACAGACAATACATAACTTTGTGTAGCTGTGTTCCAATAACATTTTATTTATGGACATTGAAATTTGAATTTAATATAATTGTCATGTCTCTAAATATTATTCTTGTTTTGATCCTTTTTAATCCCTTTAAAATTAAACATATATTTATGTATATGTATGTGTATATATATATAAATGTTATTATTATTAGCTCATAGGTCATATAGTTATAGGCAGCAGGAAGTGTTTGGTCCATGAGCCACAGTTTGCCAACTCTTGTTCTAGAGTGGGATGAAACATTACATGGGATACTAGGAGAGAAAACATCTCCCTTTTTTCCTAGACCATGTTTCTGATTTATGGGATTACCTTTCAAACAAGGGCACTGGAAAAATAGAACAGGTACAATAATGTGGATATTATAATATTAAGCATAATATGTGTGCATTCAGAGGGAAAACTACAGTCAAAGGAAAATATATTAATATAGGTCAGTCAAAATGAGTTAAATGGTTAAATTAAGAGAACATTTTATAGGTAAATCAGTGCCATGATAGATTGATCTCATTAGTAGCTCAACTTCTTCCCTTTTTTTCTGTAATCATGCTATTTGCCATATGACTTTATCAACAGACAGAAATTCTCAGACACATGAGTGAGCTGAACCAAAATCAGAGGCATCTGACCATCCAGATGCTTGAGCAATAAGAGATTATGTTTTATTATGATACAGATTTTTGTGGCTATTTCCTATGCAGCACTATTGTTGCAAAAATAAATTGTTATAAAACATTATGGAATGGCAAGTAAAATCAGACTGAAAAAGAAAAAGCCTCACAGTTGTGAAACATTGTCCTTTCTTGTGGCTGCAAAAGTGAGATGAGCCAAGAATATTGTGGATGTATCACTAAGTAAAGTGAAGATTTAGATACAGGTTGAACACAGATGCCCAGATATTTCAGGCACCGCTCAAATGTCTCAGTATGAGAACTCCACCTTATAGTAAAGAAAGATCTTATTAAGCAAAGAGCCACATGGACATGAAAATAAATAGTAGGAGAGGAACAGCAAATGTTCTAAAAAACTCCACATTATAAGAAGGCATGGAAAAAGAAGTTTGTGTTACAGAAAAGAATGAGGTCTTGAGAAGAATTTGAGTTTAGAATAAAATGGTGAAAGTGAGTTTAAATATCCAAGAGCTTCTGGGTATGGCATAGAGAGTTTGCATCTCCCACTGCCTTTTGTTAAAAACCATGACAATATTAAATCATGCTACTGCCAAATATTCATTGTTGCCTGTGTCATTTGATGGCAAAGTGACCCGGAAGTAGCCTGGGACTGGATCACCATAAAGGCTCATTCTCTCAGTTATTTGTGCAAGAGATCAGAGGAAACTAGCAGCTATCTGCTTAGATGTTTCTCCTGACCCAGGATATTAAACTTTATGGGAATAGGGGGTGGATATGGGAGTAGAACAACAACAATATCAGTAATAATGCTAACACCCACATTGATGGAGTTCATTTTTCAGGTATGGTGAGTGCTAAGAAATTTACCTGGATTATATGAGTAAACCATCCAAACATACTAAGTTATTGTTATTTTTCTCATTCATTCATGGGTAATGAAAGTAAACCTTAAGGAGAAGGTCAAGTCATTTATCTAAGGTCACACAGCTAATATATGAGGGGGAAGAGTTCTTTGATAAATTTTGAGTTTAAGCTTTAGTATTGGCAGAACAGAGGAGGTGATCCATAGGTTTTAGTGGTCAGAGAAGTCATTAAACAGAGATGATTGTTTGGGTCAAGAGTGTATAGAAGAGTGCAATTGTAAATGGGATCGACTACTTAATTTCTCTTTCTTCTGCTTGTTGTTGGTGTATAGAAATGCAACTGATTTCTGTGCATTGATTTTATATCCTGCCACTTTACTAAATTCCTGTATGAGTTCTAGCAGTTTTGGGGTGGAGTCTTTTGGGTCTTCCACGTAAAGTATCATATCATCTGCAAAGAGTGAGAGTTTGACTTCTTCTTTGCTGATTTGGATGCCTTTTATTTCTTTTTGTAGTCTGATTGCTGAGGCTAGGACTTCAGTACTATGTTGAATAGCAGTGGTGATAGTGGGCATCCCTGATCTGTTCCTGATCTTAGGGGAAAAGCTCTCAGTTTTTCCTCATTGAGTATGATATTCCCTGTGGGTTTTTCATAGATGGCATTTATGATATTGAGGTATGTACCCTCTATCCCTACATTGTGAAGAGCTTTAATCAAGAAAGGATGCTGTACTTTGTCAAACGCTTTTTCTGCATCTATTGAGAGGATCATATGGTTATTGTTCTTTCTTTTATTAATGTATTGAGATACCTAGGAATAAACCTAACCAAAGAGGCAAAGAATCTGTACCCAGAAAACTATAGAATACTCATGAAATAAATTGAGGAAGACACAAAGAAATGGAAAAAACATTCCATGTTCATGGATTGGAAGAACAAATATTGTGAAAATGTCTATGCTACCTTGAGCAATCTACACATTTAATGCAATCCCTATCAAAATACCATCTACTTTTTTCAAAGAAATGGAACAAATAATCCTAAAATTTGTATGGAACCAGAAAAGACCCTGAATAGCCAGAGGAATGTTGAAAAAGAAAAGCAAAGCTGGTGGCATCACAATTCTGGACTTAAGCTCTATTACAAAGCTGCCATCATCAAGCAGTATGGTCCTGGCACAAAAACAGACACATAGATCAATGGAACAGAATAGAGAGCCCAGAAATGGACCCTCAACTCTACGGTCAACTAATCTTCGACAAAGCAGGAAAGAATGTCCAGTGGAAAAAAGACAGTCTCTTCGACAAATGATGTTGGGTAAATTGGACAGTCACATGCAGAAGAATGAAACCGGACCATTTCCTTACACCACACACAAAAATAGACTCAAAATGGATGAAAGATCTCAATGTGAGACAGGAGTCCATCAAAATCCTAGAGGAGAACACAGGCATCAACCTCTTCGACCTCAGCCACAGCAACTTCTTCCTAAAAACATCGCCAAAGGCAAGGGAAGCAAGGGCAAAAATGAACTATTGGGACTTCATCAAGATAAAAAGTTTTCGCACAGCAAAAGAAACAGTCAACAAAACCAAAAGACAACCGACAGAATGGGAGAAGATATTTGCAAATGACATATCAGATAAAGGACTAGTATCCAAAATCTATAAAGTACTTATCAAACTCGACACCCAAAGAACAAATAATCCAATCAAGAAATGGGCAGAAGACATGAACAGACATTTCTGCAAAGAAGACCTCCAAATGGCCAACAGACACATGAATAAGTGCTCAACATCACTTGGCATCTGGGAAATGCAAATCAAAACCTCAATGAGATACCACCTCACACCAGTCAGAATGGCTAAAATTAACAAGTCAGGAAACGACAGATGTTGGTGAGGATGTGGAGAAAGTGGAACCCTCCTACACTGTTGGTGAGAATGCAAGCAGGTGCAGCCACTCTGGAAAACAGTATGGAGTTTCCTCAAAATGTTGAAAATAGAGCTAGCCTATGACCCAGCAATTGCACTACTGGGTATTTACCCCAAAGATACAAATGTAGTGATCCAAAGGGGCACATGCACCCCAATGTTTATAGCAGCAATGTCCACAATAACCAAACTATGGAAAGAGCCTAGATGTCCATCAACAGATGAATGGATAAAGAAGATGTGAGATATATATATATAATGAAATATTATGCAGCCATCAAAAGGAATGAAATCTTGCCATTTACAAGGACATGGATGGAACTGGAGGGTTTTATGCTGAGCGAAATAAGTCAATCAGAGAAAGATAAGTATCATATGATCTCACTGATATGAGGATTTTGAGAAACAAGACAGAGGATCATAGGGGAAGGGAGGGGAAAATGAAACAAGATGAAACCAGAGAGGGAGACAAACCATAAGAGTCTCTTAATCTCAGAAAACAAACTGAGGGTTGCTGGGGTGGAGAAGGGTGAGAGGGATGGGGTGGCTGAGTGATAGACATTGGGGATGTTATGTGCTATGGTGAGCTCTGTGAATCATGTAAGACTGATGAATCACAGATCTGTACCCCTGAAACAAGTAATACATTATATGTTAATAAAAAAAAATTTAAAAAAGAGTGTATAGAAGAGTGCCAGGTATCAGCAGGTCTATCAGGGAAAAGAAGAAAGCCATTCCTGGAGGAGAAGCAACCTTTTCCAAGACACCAAGGCATGTGCTTCTGAAGTGTAAGATATTTGAGATAGATTGAAAATACGATGAAAGTTGGCAGTGGCAGTGGATTATATTGGTGAACTTGTAGGAGAAGATAGTGGAGATCCTTTTCTGCCGTATTCTCAAGTCTAGGTTTCATTTTATAGGTCTTAGGTGGTCCTGGAATGATTTTAGGCTGGGAAATGATATGTTCAGATTCAGAATTTAGAATGTGTGCTTGCTCTGACTTTGCAGTGAATAGCCTGGAAATGAGTGAGACCAGTTTCATTTTCACACATTAGGAATAGAATCCATTCAGTGTAGGCAAAGTATCTGTAAGTATATCCAACAATATTCTATTAATACAGTGTCTGTTTGAAGTATGCTAATAAAGTGAGTTAAAAGAAATGCATTGGCCTCAAAAATTAGTGTAAGGAATCATGGTGTTAGACTTTGGATCTATGAGAAAAAGAGAAAGCTCTACCACTTTACCTCTGCACTCCAACTAGCTTCAGAGATGTAGCCTTTCCTTTCTAAAATTTCAGGAATAGCACCATGTAACTTCTAATGAAAATATGCAATTGTCTTGGGTGAATTCTGGGCTATTTTTAAAATATTTATTTATTTATTTTAGAGAAAGAGAGAATGGGGAGGCAGAGGGAAATGGACAAGCAGACTCCTCACTGAGCATGGAGCCCCACACGGGGCTCAAACTCAGGACCACGAGATCATGACCTGAGCCAAAAACAAGAGTCACATGCTCACCTGACTGAGCCACCTAGGTGCCCCTGGACTATTTTAAATGCTTCAAATTTCAAGAATTTTCACTTTCCCATTTCATTACCATTATAAAAATCAAATAACTTCTTATTTTTTTATTTCAGTTCTAATAACTAATCTTCTCAATATTCTTCTTCCCTAAGGAGCCCTTAGAGGCACCTGGGTTTCCCTTAGAAATTAAAACCACTAAAATCTAGCTTCAAATATAAACTTAAGACCATTTTATAAATCTTGTTTGTATAATAAAATGAGATGAGGCTATACAGACATGCATGCACACACACGCACACACACACACATCTCTTTAGAATATAATCAAAATACATCAGTAGAACAAAAATCATTAAATGTTAATGTAGCTACCTGGGTAGCATCTACTCCTGATAGATTCCTGGGACTAATAATATATCTTAAGGACTTAGAAGAGATTCCTTATCTTGCTAAGCATCAGCTTCCTTATCTAAAACATGGGATAAGTCCATCTCCTAGAGGGCTCCCTGCTGGGGCAAGACTTAAGCTGAAATGTGAAGGCTGAGAAGAGATCTGTTTTATGTGGAGTTGGCAGAACATGTTCCAGATGAAGTGACAGCAGATGTCAAAACGGAAAAGTGTTAGGACTATGGATAGGCTAGCATGGCTAGAGTCCAGTGAATGAGGGGCAGGCTGCAGTAATAATTCAATCCATGCCACAAGGCAAGTGGGAACCTGACAGTAGGCCACTGTGGGTCAAGTGGAAGAGATTGAATTGAATTAAGTGCACTAAGAATATATTGAAGAGTCAAGCATAGTGTGAAATATCCTGATTTACATTTATAAGAAGTTTTGGAAATAGGTAGTTGTGACAGTTATCCAATACTGTGAATGCAACCAACTATGCTGAACTATACATTTAAAAATGGTTAAAATGGCAATTTTTTTCAAAGATTTATTTTTTTAGTTTTATTTTATTATGTTATGTTAGTCACCATACAATACATCATTAGTTTTCGATGTGGTGATCCACAAGTCATTGTTTTCGTATAACACCCAGTGCTTCATGCAGTACGTGCCCTCCTTAATACCCATCACCAGGCTAGCCCATCCCCCCACTCCCCTTTCCCCTCTAAAACCCTCAATTTGTTTCTCTGAGTCCATAGTCTCTCATGGTTCATCTCTCCATCCAATTCCCCCCCCCTTCATTTTTCCCTTCCTTCTCCTAATGTCCTCCATACTATTCCTTATGTTCCACAAATAAGTGAAACCATATGATAATTGACTTTCTCTGCTTGACTTATTTCACTTAGCATAATCTCCTCCAGTCCCATCCATGTTGATGTAAAAGTTGGGTATTCATCCTTTCTGATGGCTGAGTAATATTCCATTGAATATATGGACCACATCTTCTTTATCCATTCATCTGTTGAATGGTATCTTGGCTCTTTCCACAGTTTGGCTATTGCAGACATTGCTGCTATGAACATTGGGGTTTATATGGCCCTTCTTTTCACTACATCTGTGTCTTTGGGGTAAATACCCAGGAGTGCAATTGCTGGGTCACAGAGTAGCTTTATTTTTAATTTTTTGAGGTACCTCCACACTGTTTTCCAAAGTGACACTACAGATAAAGGGCTGGTATTCAAGATCTATAAAGAACTTCTCAAACTCAACACCCAAAAAACAAATAATCAAGTCAAAAAATGGGCAGACGACATGAACAGACACTTCTCTGAAGAAGACATACAAATGGCTAACAGACACATGAAAAAGTGTTCATCATCATTAACCATCAGGGAAATTCAAATCAAAACCACATTGAGATACCACCTTACACCAGTTAGAGGGGCAAAAATTGACAGGGCAAGAAACAACAAATGTTGGAGAGGTTGTGGAGAAAGGGGAACCCTCTTAAAATGGCAAATTTTATGTTATGTATGTTTTACCAAAATTCTAAAAAGCTGAGAAAAAAGACATCTGTGCTTGGAATGTGGGGGACTAATTTAAAAGAGGAGGAAGAGAATCAATGAATGAACAAGTTTAAAAGGAGGAAGAGAATCAAAGAATGCAGTCAAAATGTAGAAAGCTCTTCATTCAGTCCTCGCACACACCACAGTGTATTAGGAATTGCTTCCACACGTAGAAATCAAGACCCAGAGATGTTCTAAAGCAGAGCTGGGAGAGAAGTTTTCTTCTTAGCACTAAATTAAGAAATGCATTTATTACCAAATTCATGCTCTTCTACTTCCTCATTGCTCAATTTCGATGTTTAAATAAGCTTTGCTTTTCATTTCAAAGTCTCTGATATAGAGGTTTTTCCCAACTATGCATGAAAATTCTCATCAACAGAAATAGTAATAATTCTTTTATTATAACAGAGCAATTATGCCATATATAGCAACAATTACAGTACCTGCATTAAAATAGTCATCATATTGTCTGAAATTTCTGGCAGAAAAGACAATTAAGATATTCTCCCACTTAAGTTTTAGTTATTCCACTATTTGTCACATTGACAATTAAGTGGATACATTTTAATTTTTTAAATTAAATAACACTACAGACAATTAATTTTAAAAGAGGATTTGCCAAAAAAAAAAAAATCTGTAAATTAGAAAAAGGTCTATTGCATGGGATTTGTGTCAGCCTCATTATTCTTTTTGCAAACTCTTATAGTAAGTAAAAAAGAAGTCTTTGATACTTAAAGCCTCATAATAGAAGATCTGTAATGATAAGTATAATCAGAGGAAAACTATACTAGAACTGAAGTACCTTTGACAATGCTTAATCACATTGGGCAATTGAATGCATTTGTCCAGAGAGAATGAGTTCCAGTGACTAAGATTTAGGCATTTTGGTATCCTAAAAGAAGCCCACAAACTCTCTGATCAGTTAAAATAGAATTGTCTTCAATATGCAATAATAATTTCCATAATTGGACCATGAAAGTAGAAACAGGGCAATGCAGTATTAGAATAATTTTGATAGGAGCTTATGATAGCTCAATAGTGCAGAAATATGTTTGATATTTATCTCTGAATGCCTAGAAGAAGTTTTAACATTTGCACAGATCAGAATAATGATCAATCTCACAAAATAATTTTATTTTGTATGAAAAAACTATTTTAACAACTTTAATTCTGAAATATTTCTTTCAACAACATCGATTGGTTATGGTCATCTGTGTGCAATTCTCTCCACACACATTTATTATGAGTTTCATCTGTGGTATCTATTGTGCTTCAGAAAGATGAATAAACTGAAATTTTAGCATGGTGAGAAAAGGGGATACTAGTTTTAGAGTACTAAAGTCTTGGTTGTGCCACTTACTAATTCTACAACCTTATAAAAGTCCTGCAAATTTATTCAATATAAATTTCTTCATCTGTAAAAATGGGCATATAATTTATCTTTCAGGGCTATCATGAGAATTTCTCAGGGTAGTCCATATAAAGTGCTTGGCACAGATCCCAGAACATAATATATGTCTTTCAGGGTAACCCACTTCCCTGTCTTGGCACAGAGGTGGTAACAATTGAAAATTTCAAATTGGTAGGCTTACTGAAGATATGCTGCACTTCATGCATACCCATGGATTGCTTACTCACCAACAAATATTTATTGAACCTCCTCTGTGTGCTAGACCATGATCTAGATATTGGGAAAATATCATCAAATATGAAAAAGTCCCCAATATCATCAAGTTTACATTCTAGTGTGCAGGATAATGAGCTAGTTGTTGATTATTAACAGCATACATTTTTATGGTACTTGTCATGTTCCAGGGATTGATCTAGACATTTAATGTACACTACTCATCATCTTATATTTGAGGAAACTGAGGTAGAGACGTATCCCATAAGTTACCCACATTGGTATGTGGCAGAGCTGGGATTCAAATCCTGTCAGATAGTTTTTCAAATACTGTCTTTTACTGCTGCTTCGTTGAACATGTAAAGAATTTAGGTTGGGTGTTTAGCGGCATAGAGAGGTAGGAAACTTGACAGGTGCCTGTCATTCACCACAAGCAACTGGATGTTATTCAGAGTGTAATGGGAAGCTATTAGAAGGTTTTAAGCAAGAGGCTGATGAAAACATCTTTACATTTTATAAATTCAATCTAATGGTAATGGGGGGTTGTTCAAGGAGAGCTGGTGAGGAACTATGAAAAGAGTTCAGATTTGATTTTAGAAGTCCTGGTTGCAGTGATGAAAGCTCTGATATATTGGTGGTGTGGAGACAGGGAGAATTTGTTGATGGGGATCCATTTGGATGGTTATATAGAGAACCTGATGATGGGTTGAATGTGGAAGGAAAAGAGAGATCAAACTGACTCTATTTTTGTTTTGAGCAGCTGCACAGAAGGTGGTATTGAGACCTGCAGTGGAAAAGGAACCAGGGTGACATAGCAAACAAGAATTTTGGTTTAGATTTGTAGAGTTTGGCATGGGTATCAAAAAACCACTTGAACACATAAATTGGGAGCGTAGTGAAAAGTTAATGGTTAGTGATACAAATGTGAATGTATCATTAAAAATATGAGATCAAGTAAGTGTTTATAGTGAGAAAATACAAAGAAAAAGAAGAAAATTGGGGGCCAAACTCTAAAGGTTTTGAAGTAGTTATGGATTAAATCAGAGAGTGGAGCCGGTAGAGGAGACTGGAGAAGGGATGGCTAGAGAGGTCAGGGAAATTCCAAGGAAGCAGAGTGAACGGAAGCCAGAAGGACAGATGTGCCATTTCACTGCCCTAATGGTCACCTGACAAAGGGGGATTCTTATCACTCACAGTTTATAGGTAAAGAAAGAGAGGCTCCACATGGTTAATAGCTCGCCCAATGTCACACGTAGTGGGGTTATGATCTGTCTTTTAGACATGCTTTTATCTTTCGTTTATGAAATATGTATATGGATATATAGGAAAACTATATGTATGAATATAGCATACCATGTTTATATGGTATAACATACTAATAATAGAGTATGTTAAGGTACTAAATATGTTCATATATTTATATGTATATTCATATATATATATATGCTTCCTGTTAACTCTACAAATACTAGTAGTAGTACTCTAATCAAGATATATACAAAGTATTTACAGATGATAATGAGGAAATTAGTATTAATTGCTTTCCTTAAAATAACACAAAAAAGGTAATATTTTTCTTGAAACCTGACAAATAACTAGGAATTCCTCAGAGTGACCGAAATGGCAAAAAGAAGTGGCAAGCATTCTAGACAGAGAACCAGCAGAAGAATAACAAACAAGGTCACATGGACAAAGTACATTGTATTAAGGTTTTGTGTGTCTGTGTTTTAAGTTTGTTTGTTTGTTTGTTTGTTTGTTTCCTGGAGTATGTGCACTATAGGAGAAGAAAACAGTGGCTCTGGAAAAGACTTTAAAGAAACATGACACCAGATTTTTTTTTTTAACACAAATGAATTTGCACTCTAATCTGTAGGCACAATAGGGAAACTTTTTCTTACAAACCAGAGTAGCATGTTAGATTAATCCAGGAGGAAAATAATGTTGATTTCAGGAGTAAATAAGGTATTTTTGTTGGCTCATCACTTTTTCTTTGAGGAAAAGCTTGACCCCACTCTTAACTGGTTCTGGCGGTCATCATCCCTTCTTCACTTTGTCCAGAGGGATGGGTAACTGGCTCAGTTTGAGACATTTATAGTGCACCAACCCACTGGGCCCAGTGGTCAAGTGACGGGCCACCCATGTCCTTCTCTTTTGTAGTAGATAGCTCCTGCGAGAATGAAGCTCTCTTCACTACAACCACAAAGTTGAAACCAAGAGGAGCTAGAACTGTCAGTGATAGATCCCAAGTTGTCTGAAAGTGTTATTTTATTTTATTTTAACAATAAAATTGTTATTTTATTTTCAGTCTGGATCCTAGGACACTTTTCTTACCTCTACTTCACAGCTAAATACATGGTTAGTTTCCTCTCAAACCTGGAGTGCATTTGGGTCCCATCTACTAGACTGTAGTGGAGAAGCCTGGGAGCATACATTATCTGGTAATCACATCACTAATCCTGGTACGAAATGAGGAGGATATAACTATGGAAATAAAAACATAATGCCAAAGGAATAGATTTGAGACCTTTTGGAAAGAACAGATGTTCAACTTAATTTAACACAAAGAACATGGCGTATTTAGAATCACTGTCTTGTTGAAAATGGAATGGTTGTTGATATGACCGTCCATAGGTAAGTGACACACCTCTGGTATGACAGAAGTGGAGCAGTGAGATGAAGAAATGGTTTATTTAAGTGTTTAAAAGTGAGTATTGTCTGGTTCTCATGTAATCTGAGGGGTGTGCAGAGGAAGGCATAAGTCTAACCAGTGAAAAGGCAGAAACAATGGTACGCAGTGTAAAGCAATGTCTGGGCTAGACTGCACATTTGGGAATTGTTAGCAATTGACCTGAGAGCCAGGAGGTTTGGCAAATATTTTTAGAGAAAGAAAGAAAGAACGATGCAGGGAAAGAGTCATACAGCACTATTGCATGCTCTTTGAAAATGGAGTTCAGTTCTCTTCATTGGTGCGTGCTCCCACAGTGGCACATTGTGGTTCGTGAACAAGTGAGTTATTGTGCAAGGTGTAGAGCTAGGCACGTCATTTGCAGTGCCCTTTAAGCCTCCCCAAATGCTCTGAGGTGGGTTTCCATTTCTATCTCCATTTCACAAGTAAGGGGAGTAATAAGATCAATTGCAGTCTAAAATTAATAAAACTCTGGAGTTTTATGATTCTGTATCCAGATCTATGTGTGTACGTTTAATGAAAAATAAACCAAAAAGATGTCTGTACCAAAAATTCTTAGATATGTATCTCTACATTTTAAAACTATACGATATTTTTTATTTATTTAAATTCAGTTAGCCGAGGTATACTAGTACATCATTGGTTTTTGAGATAATGTTCAATGATTCATCAGTTCAGTATAACACCCAGTGCTCATCACATCACGTGTGCTCCTTAATGCCCGTCACCCAGTTACCCCATTCCCCCACCACCTCCCCTCCAGCAACCCTCAGTTTGTTTCCCAGGGTCAAGAGTCTCATATGGTTTGTCTCCCTCTCTTTTTTAATTTTTTTTAAAAGATTTTATTTATTTATTTGAAAGAGAGAATGAGATAGAGCGAGCATGAGAGGGGGGGAGGGTCAGAGGGAGAAGCAGACTCCCTGCTGAGCAGGGAGCCTGATGCAGGACTCGATCCCAGGACTCCTGGGATCATGACCTGAGCCGAAGGCAGTTGCCCAACCAAATGAGCCACCCAGGCGCCCTGTCTCCCTCTCTGATTTCTTTCCATTTAGTTTCCACCTACCCCATTGTCCTCTGTACTATAAAAATAAATAAAATAAAATAACTATAAGATTATTTTAAGATCATTTTTTTTTTTACATATACAAGTGAATAAAGTCCCATGGAGACAGTTTGGCTGTCTCAGTGTCAAGTAGAAACCAGTCAGGAAATGATCAGCATTAATCTTTACTGCAGAGCCATTGAGATTTACTAGCAGTGTTATTTCATAGTCTGTGCTCTTAGAAAAAGACTCAACTTCACTTTCTCAGAGCCTGTTCAAAGCATTAGTGAAAATAATTTTTGCCAAAAATATGAAGATTTAGTATATGTACAAAAATAATTGATTTTAAAGTAGTTATGAAAGAAAAATTATCTGTGACTATAATTATGTAAGTTGTGAAAGAAATGGACACAATGAAAACCTGCATTTGACATTAAATAAATGAATTCTTAGTTCGGGGACTCTAGTTCATTGTTCTTATACGCTTCTGTTTAAATGCATTTATATGTACTAGAGAATATAACCGTCCATATTTAAAAATCAATCAATCAATAAATAACTAGCATATCTAATTTAGTCCAAAAAGATTAATGTACTCTGTTTAGGGTGTAATTTTTAACAAATATCTTTCTTTTCACTTATTTTTCTAGTCCTGGAACATCTCACTTTAGGATCAATGAATCATATTAATTAAGTGATATAATGTAACCAAACAAATGCACTGTAGATTGTAAATAACCAAGTTGATAATCATTAACTACTTAATAATGGTTAAGTGTTTCACAAATACATGATGCAATTTAAAATTTAAATAAGAACAGTATGTTAAGAAAGACAGGAAAATGAATGTTTGCCTTTTTCCCTATTGAATATATCACATTCCATTAGAAAAGTGGCCATTAACTCATTTATTCCTGTAAGACTCTTCTCAGAAGACTTCATTATTTTATTTCATTTCTTAATTGATGTCAGTGGAGGTTAAATGTGCTGTGGGCTTACGTTTGACTCAGGAGAGAAAAGGCCTAATTTATTATCGGGGATTTGACTCCCACTAGTTGTGTTACCTTGACCAATGCATTGCATTTAATGGCCTTCCATTTCTTCAAGTGTAAATTTGGAATATTGGTCATTTCCCTCTTTTTCTCATCCTTTTGATGCAGGAACCAAAGGAGAGAAGAATGGCTATTGTTTATGTACCTCCAAAACCTTCACATTTTTAGTCTTTGTGTATTTAAAGAAAGCTACATAGATATTTCTAGGATGGAGTCTGACTGGGCCCTAGGGCAAGGACTCAGCAAATGACCACTTTTCAAGTAAATGTTACATTCTGCTTTGCACATGTAGAAATTTGCTACCTTAGTGGCCTACTCCGTCAGCAGCTACCTATAGTCAGGAGACTGAGGAATAAGCCAACACGAGAAAACTTTAATTTACAGTAAATGTTAGTCTTTTAGAGATAGTCATTATTAGGCTTCTCCACTTTGAAATGTCGCCCAAACCACATAAATCATCAGAAGGCTACTTATCGATTACAGAATCAGTGCAAAAGGATGGTTTCAAGGGTTGTTTCATCCTGATGAACTACTGCAAACACACCCCTTTTCAGGGTGCTGGAATGTTTGGGTCCAGCTGATTTCATCTAAGACAAAATACTGAAGACATATACATATGCACGTTCCTGTTCTCTGCCTCTTTCTTTTCATAAGCTTCAAGCAGAATTTCTCTCTTTCATTAGGGTATTTTCTTAGAAACTGCCTGTTACCACTTTTCATCATCCTACTTAAAACAGAGTTTTCTCCAAATTCATCCCCGCTTTAGCAGACAAACTACATAGATGATTCACCTTATCATTAATTTAGGAAATGTAATGAAAACTCATTTTATTTCAAGTTACACAGAGACATACTACTGTAAAACAAATAAGCATTCTTAACTAAATTTAGCTTACTATTTTTATTATTCCTATTATTTATTTAATTTACTTACTCCATTCCATTTTAGGTATTTTACAGAATTTTCTTTTTTTTTCTTTTTTTTTTTTTAAAGATTTTATTTATTTATTTGACAGAGAGAGACACAGCGAGAGAGGGAACACAAGCAGGGGGAATGGGAGAGGGAGAAGCAGGCTTCCCACTGAGGGGGGAGCCCGATGTGGGACTCGATCCCAGAATCCTGGGATCATGACCTGAGCCGAAGGCAGACGCTTAACGACTGAGCCACCCAGGCGCCCCCAGAATTTTTTTATTTCATGTTTACAGATTTCAAGAAGAGAAAACTGAAGTTTAGAGAAGCTGAATCATTTTTTTTTTCAAGGTTAGATAGTAAGCCAGGACTTTGTCAGAGATGAGATTTGCCGCTAAGTTAAGAACAGAGTTTTGGCTCTTAGGTTATTTAAATATAATAAAATTTCAATATCATTTGATAATATGTCTGAGAGTTTTTTATAACTATGGGTTGGTATACAAAATGGTCATCATATCTTCATGGTAAAAATAGTATCATATCACCTGGGTTGATTTGAACTCATTCCCATGGTATATTATTTGCTCCAAATGCCTACATCAAAGGGTATGTATCCCAAATTATTTGTTGACTACTGCCCTCATGGAGGGGTGGTATGGTCAATGGGCAGAGCAGAGTTTTATAGTAAGATAAACTCGTCTCGTGGCTTACTTACTTGCTGTGTGGGCTTTGATACATTATGTGACCCATTTGTTTCAATATTGGCAAAATGGAAAGTTTACTATTCATTCATACACTGTCACTGTTAAACACTGGAGTCCAAAAGAAGATAAAAAAATAAAAATAAAGTAAATATAGGTCGTAGCTCTCATGGAGAGAATAATTTCACGAGGAAGTCATAATAATTAGATAAAATTATATTGTTACAAGGAACAAGAACAAAAGCAGTGCTGTGCTCTTGAGAGCCTAGACAATGGCTCTCTTGGCAGAAAAATTAATCCCAATTTCTAGTGTTTGCTGATTCCCATGGTAAAAACAATCCCACCAAGGCCAATTTAAGCAGATCCCACCACCACTGAGTGTTCAGTAGGGAGGGTTTTCCTATCAACAAACTTCCGTGAACTTCAAAAAGATAAACTGACTTAGCACATGTAATTTGCCTAACAGAATTTTATTTTTGCAGAACAAATTTCTGAAAACATCAGTGCCTTTTTATTCCACATGTCTACTTAAGATGTTGCTTGACTCCATTGAATAGATTTAAGATCTATACAAGGGTTAAAGGTTAGAATTCGTTTCTACCTGTATCAGGAGATTTTCACAGAACTGTGGTTTACACTTGATCTTAGCCAAAAGACCGAGAAGCGATCAGAACTGTGGTTTAAATTACACAGTAAAACATTTGTATTTATGCTTTAGGAGTCAAAATATAGACTTTTAAAAGTCTCAGGAGCAAAGATTAATATACACGCTGTGATGGATAGATGGGGTAAAATAGTTATCTGCAGGGCATTAATTTTCTCTCAGTATTCATGGTTCTCTCTTGAGATTAAATAAAATCAACATTTTCCCAGACCTTAGAATTGAAACTTTCATCTATCCTTTGTCATCTTAACTTTTTTTTTATTTCTCTTTCTCAATATCCTTTTCAAATTCATTATAATGTCATTCTTCCTTCATATTCTCCTCAGACTTCCATCAAACTCTTGGGTTTTTTCTCCTTTATCTTAAATTATTGCTGTTTCTTCTTCTTCTTTTCTTCTTCTATTAATTTGTGTTTTGCATAATGTTGTTTTCTAGCTTCTGCTTTACTTTAGGTTTGGAAGCAGTAACTGGAATATAATTTGCATATAAGAAAATGCATAGATCTTAGACATACAGTTTGATGAATGCTGACAAATGTATACCTGGTTTTGAGATCATTATTATGTTGCTTTTATCAATGGTTTACTCTTTATAATTGCTGGATATCATAATTTATGTTTTCTCTTATTGATGTACATTTGTGTTGTTTTCAGCTTGCGTTAATTATGAGTAATGCTTCCACAGACATTCTTATTCAAGTCTTATCTGGGATATATGCATGTACTTTTTTGGGGGCACAAATACATTGGGGTGAAATTGATGGATTAGAGGCAAGATATATAAATAATGTTGTAAGAAACAGCCAAAACATTTTTCAAAATGGCTATGACATTTTTACTCTTATTAGCAATGTATGAGAGTCCCAGTTTCTCCACATCCTCACCACATTTGGTGTTTTCTGTTTTCTAGCTTTTTAATTTTAGCCATTCCAGTGGGCATGCAGTGCGGTATCTCATTGAGGTTTTAAATTGCATTTTTTAAAATTAAAATTAGTTTCAGACGTAGAATATAGTGATTCATCTGTTTCATACAACACCCAGTGCTCATCAAGTGCCCTCCTTAATGCCCATCACCCAGTCACCTCATCCCCCTATCCACCTCCCTTCAGTTTGTTTCCTAGAGTTCAGCATCTCTTATGGTTTGTCTCCCTCTCAATTTCCATCTTATTTTTCCTTCCCTTCCCCTATTCTCCTCTGTTTTGTTTCTTAAATTCCACATATGAGTGAAATCATATGGTAAATTGCAACTTTTTGAAGACTGATGATGTTAAGCCTGCTCTCATGCACTTACTAATTTTCTTATATCTTCTTTTGTGAAGTTTTATTTTTTCTCATTTTATTGTTGATTTATAGAAACTCTTTATATATTCCAGATACAAGTTCTGTATCAGATATATGTGTTGTGAATATTCTTTATCAGTCTTTCCCATGTCTTTTCATTTGTTCACAAATCCTTGGAGGAACATGGAAAGATGGTGCTTTGTGTCCTAGTAAATCTATGCCTACAAAAATATTATCTGTCAGTTGGAACCCCTGTGGTGGAGATAATTATAATGGAAAAGATTATTGGAGACTAACATCTATTAAAGAAAAAGGACAGAAACAAGATTAGGCAAAGGGAACCATCAAAATGAGATGCAGATCTGATAATCTGCCAGTTCAATAGGGAACTCAAGACAAAGACTGCCAGTAGAGGGGACCTATGTTGGGCAGACAATGGTAGACAATTGCTCCACAGTCTTGCTTGCACTGCCTGGGACCACCCTGAGAAGAGTGGAATCTGGAAGCATGACCTGAGCAGTACAAGCTATACAGTTAAAAGCTGTCAGGAAACAACAGATGTTGGCGGGGATGCTGAGAAAGGGGAACCCTCCTACACTGTTGGTGGGAATGCAAGCTGGTGCAGCCACTCTGGAAAACAGTATGGAGGTTCCTCAAAAAGTTGAAAATAGAGCTACCATATGATCCAGCAATTGCACTCCTGGGTATTCACCCCAAAGATACAAATGTAGGGATCTGAAGGGGTACGTGCACCCCAATGTTTATAGCAGCAATGTCCACAATAGCCAAACTGTGGAAAGAGCCAAGATGTCCATCAACAGATGAATGGATAAAGAAGAAGTGGTATATATATACAATGGAATATTATGCAGCCATCAAAAGGAATGAGATCTTGCCGTTTGCAACGACGTGGATGGAACTGGAGGGTATTATGCTGAGCGAAATAAGTCAATCAGAGAAAGACATGTATCATATGACTTCACTGATATGAGGAATTCTTAATCTCAGGAAACAAACTGAGGGCTGCTAGAGTGGTGGGGGGTGGGAGGGATGGGGTGGTTGGGTGATAGACAATGGGGAGGGTATGTGCTATGGTGAGTGCTGTGAATTGTGCAAGACTGCTGAATCACAGATCTGTACCTCTGAAACAAATAATATGATATATGTTAAAAAGAAGAAGAAGAAGAAGAAGAAGAAGAAGAAGAAGAAGAAGATAGCAGGAGGGGAAGAATGAAGCGGGGGAAATCGGAGGGGGAGAGGAACCATGAGAGATGATGGACTCTGAAAAACAAACTGAGGGTTCTAGAGGGGAGAGGGGTGGGATGATGGGTTAGCCTTGGTGATGGGTATTAAAGAGGTCACGTTCTGCATGGAGCACTGGGTGTTATACACAAACAATGAATCATGGAACACTACATCAAAAACCAATGATGTCATGTATGGTGATTAACATAAAAATAAAAACTAAAAAAAAAAAAAAAGCTGTACCAAGTCAGTCAAAGCCCACTCCTTATGCTATGTGGATCCTTTTGGCTTAGCAGGTCTGTCAGCAGAGTCTCAAAGTGTTTATAGCATTTTAACTCTAAACCAGCAATATATGAGTATTCTAGTTCTCCTACCTCCTTAACATTTACTCTTATTGGTCTTTTTAAAATTTCAGCCATTCAGGTGAGTATGTAGAGTTCTCTTATTGTGGTTTGAAATTTATATTTCCCCTTATGATCAGATGCTTACAAACTTTAAGTATGTTATTCTTTTGAGAAGTGCCCATTTCAAATATTCTGCTGTTTATTTTCATTCAATTATCGCAGTCATACTATATAGTGGAGGTTGGGCCCCCAGCCACCAAATTTAGTTTGGATTTCCTGACCCATGGTGCCACATGTACACTAGAAGAATGTGAGAAGATTTATGACATATGAGTATTTCTAGAAAGGATAGAGCAGGATCCAAAATACTTGAGAGAGCAAGGTAAGGAGGCTGGTTTGGGGTTTTTATGGTAGTTAGAGGGCAAGCCTGTATTGATGGTTTCCTTGCAATTTGAACTACTTGCAGGTACCAAGAAAGGGAACATCTGGGCTTCTCATCAGTGTGCCTGGTTGTGGGGCGGCAGCAAAGGAAGTGACAGGGTGAGGTTTGAAAACTTGTAGCAGTCAAATATCAAAAATGGAGTCAGACTTTTTGTTACACCTGTTTGTATTTTTACTGATGACCTGAAAGAAATATATTAGGGATGCCCGAATTTTGTTTGATATATCAATTGTGAATATTTTCCAAGTCTGTGGTTTGTCTATTCATTTTAAAATTTCAAAGAAAGAAATTTTTAATTTTGAATATGATAATATGACACTTTTTTTCTTTGATGTACAGTGATCTTTGTGATCTGCCCCCAAATCCTCACCCTTTGAAATGTCATGAAGATATTTTCCTATGTTTTCTTCTAGAAGTTTTTTTTTTTTTATCTTGGGCTTTAAGTCCGGTTAATAAACCATTTCAAATTATTATTTTCTGAATCAAGCTATGTCGGATTTGAGGGTTTTGTTGTTTTTCCATACAGATATCTTCTTACTCCAGAAACATTTGCTTAACAAAATATTTCTTTTTTTCCCATTGAAATAACTTGGTAGATTGGTCAAAAATTAGTTGACTGTTTATGTGTGAGTTGGCCAGAACTTATGCTGCTGCATGATTGATTAGTTATCCTTAAGATGATACCACAGTGTCCTGAGGATTGAGGTTTTATAGCAAGTGTTAAAGTCAGGAAGTGAGAGTCCTCCAGCATCTTTCTTCTTTTTTCAAGATTGTTTTGGCTATGGTCAGCCCTTTGCATTTCCATATAAATTTGAGATTAGCTTGTCTATTCCTGCAAAAGGGGCTGATTTAGTTTTGATAGGGATTTTATTGAATCTATGAATCCATTTTGTGAAAATACATCTTAAAATATTATGTTTCTAATTCATGAATATAGTGTAGGCAGTCCTTGCTTTGCTTGCCACTGACATGCCCAGATTTCAGTTACCATGGTTTTGAAGTTCTAGATCAAAAGGAAAAGGTGAACTGAGCTATTCAAAGATAAGGTCAGTGAAAATTTGCCCCCTCCCCAAATATAAAAAAAACTGTTTCTCTCTTTTGTAGAAATTTTATCCTTTAATTTGTTGTGCTAGAGTCTATCTTATCTTTATTTTTACCGAGTTTGTCCTTTGGCATAGCACAGAGGGAGGGATGGGAGGGCAATGGAATAAAGTATAAGGACCTCTCTATGGTCAGATGAGCAGCCAGCTTTTTCCTCTGCCTTGTTCCTAGGACCAAATTGTTCACCCACTTCATTTTATCCCAGTGACTAAAGTACTAGGACCTCCTTGGTTCTAATTAAACACACATTTTCCCTTTTAGTATTGGAGTCTTGTTTCTAAGCACCATTCTGGAGCTTGGTAGCTGCCATACCTACCTTGTCTTGACTACCTGTTTGCTGAGATCTCTCCAGAAATAAACATGGTCAGAGGTTTCCCCCCTGTTGGAACCTCCACACTGTACCACTTGTACTTGTGCTAAGATTGGTGCTCAACTTGTTCAGATATTTTCAGATAGACAAGGGATCAAGGAAATATACTTTCTCTGATAATATTAATGAACATATATATATATATTTTAAAGATTTTATTTATTTATTTGACAGAGAGAGAGAGATAGCGAGAGCAGGAACACAAGCAGGGGGCGTGGGAGAGGGAGAAGCTGGCTTCCTGCTGAGCAGGGAGCCCGATGTGGGACTCGATCCCAGGACCCTGGGATCATGACCTGAGCCGAAGGCAGACGCTTAACGACTGAGCCACCCAGGCGCCCTAATGAACATATATTGAATATCATTTAAAAACACTAAAATACACAATGAAAAAATAGTTAAAATCACCCATAAGCTCCCAACTCAGAGAGATAGCTGTTATTATTGCAATGGTTTATAATTTATATGAAGTCCTACCAATATACATACGTATAATTCTGCATATATTGATTTAGAAAATCTTATTGTATTTACTTACTGCTTAAGCCACCTGAAAACATTCATTTTTTAAAAAATATAAACACTAATGATAAAGCTAAATTCCCTATTGACTGCTACATTGGCTGAGGTTGTGCACTTCCCGGGACTGCCCAAATCCAGTGACTGAGCAAGAGAGGGTTGTCGAGGACCTGGGCATGTGGCCCAATGCGGAAAAATGCAAAGGTGCAGACCTCACTGCAGAGCACCTTCATTGGTTGGGTGAAGCCCCCTACACACTTTTGGGCTCAAACTTTCTGTATCTGCTTCCAAAGAAACCTAACCTGCCACAGTCACCTTGATCTTGACCTTTCTCACAGACACAAAGATGCAAGTAAAAATACAGTCCCTAATCTCAGAGATAGCTACTATTATCAGTTGCTGCACATCACTATTGCAGACACACACACACACACACACACACACACAACCATGGTATTTGATATGGACTGAAAGTTTGTGTCCTACCTCCAACATTCATATATTGAAATCCTAATTCTCTGGTGTGATGGCTTTAGCAGGAGGGCTTTTAGGAAGTGATTAGGTCATGAGAGTAGAACCCTCATGAATGGGATTAGTGTCTTATAAAACAGACCCCAGAGAGCTCTCTTGTTCCTTCTGCTGTATGAGGATGCAGTGAGCAGATGAGCATCTGTGGGGCAGGAAGAGGGCCCTCATCAGATACAAAATCTGCTGGCACCTTGATCTCAGACTTAGGCTTCCAGAACTGTGAGAAATAAATATCTGTTGTTTAAGCCCCCCATTCTATGATAATTTGTTAGAGCAGCCAGAATTGACTAAGACTGCATTGTTTTTATTATTTTAACATAGATTATACTACATGTATTTATCACTGGGCAACTTTATTATTTTTTTCCTTTCTTCTCAAAAGTATGTTTAGAGATGTATTCATGGGATGTTGACCTACCTCATCATTTTAAGTACTGCTTTAGTTAATACTTATATACTCTTGACATAAGGCAGTTTATTCAGCTATTGCTCTATTGATGGACTCTTAGGTTAGTTCTAGGTTTTATGTATTTATCAACATACCAAAACTAATACATTTGCATACGATTCCTTTTGCTGAAGTGTGGCTGTATGTGTAGGTAAGTACTAAAAAGTGAAATTAGTGGGCCAAAATAATAGTCTTATTATTATCACATGCCCTCCAGCATGGCTGTGCAATTGAGACTCTTCAGCAATGAATATGACTGACACATTCCCTATATCCTCTTTCACACACTTGATGTGTTCAAGTGAATTTTGCCATTTTTATCCTGTAAATTTACTGCTAATGTCTTCTTTAAAATGTTTATTGAGATGCATTTATCTTTCAGTATTTTCTTTTCTCTCTTTTACTTCATTGCCATCATCCAAACTTTACAACTTACATAATGCTTTCACATCTATAATCTCATTTCATCCTCACAATAATTCTATAAAGTAGGCAGAGCAGCAATTTTTGTTAATGAAGTTTGAAAGAAAAGATCTCAATATGAACGTTCATCTATAATATAATAACATGTAAATACATTTAGAAGGAAAGTTCTGCAGTATTTACGTATATTTAATATCCTAACATTTTGTTTTGCTACTTCCTGAAAAAAAAATGAAACATTTCATATTTCTAAACCTTGCTGTATTCACTGCTCAGTTGAAAAATATCTTAATTCAAGGGCAATTGACAGAATTTATTCATTTTATTTATTTTTTTTTAAAGATTTTATTTATTTATTTAATTGACAGAGAGAGAGAGAGAGAGACAGCGTGAGGGGGAACACAAGTAGGGGGAGTGGGCGAGGGAGAAGCAGGCTTCCAGCTGAGCAGGGAGCCGGATGCGGGGCTTGATCCCAGGACCCTGGGATCATGACCTGAGCCGAAGGCAGTCGCTTAATGACTGAGCCACCCAGGCGCCCCGAGAGTTTATTCATTTTAAATATTAGGCAGCTTTCCCTCTGAGAAAATTGTCTTTTTTTAATATAGCATTAATTATCTTCACAGTTCCCTAAATTCAGAATCCAAGACCATTTGCCTTATTATTGCTTAAAACAGTATAATATCATCTGTCTAAAAGTTATCCAACAACTTCTGAGACTTTAATTAAATTTTCATTCTTTTCTTGCTGCAACAGAAATGGAATTTTTCTTAGATAAAATATACATATAAACTTGACCCTGAAATTAGCAGCTCAAGGAGTGTAATGCAAATTTTAATGAGCTATTATTGGAAACCAATAGACAAGATGTGACAATGGGCTGCAAAATATAATTTATGGCACTGTCCTTAATTTTCAAACTAATTTAACTTCTGGAAAGTTTGGAGCTGTCTTAAATAAAGGGTAACTAAATACCTGATAGAATATACAAATACAGTCACATCAATTCCCATCTTTTCAGGGATATTTTTGCCAGTAATCCTGGCCACCTCCACTACTCCCATTCTGTCTCTCTCTCTCACCTTCTCACTCTTTCCCTCTCGTTTCCCCTCTCTCTATTATATATAAAATCATCTCTCTCTTCTTTTGCTGAATTATGTATCTTAGTACTCACTTCTTAGTTAGTCCCTTCTTCCTTCTTCCTGTCTTTGTTTTTCTAAGATTTTCAAAGCTGAGGTCACTTACAGGTATGCCATCCCACTGCCAGCCTGAGAGTCAAAAGCCTCTGCTCCACCATCACAGTTACCAGAATAACTGTGCTCCCCACACCACAGCTCATAACCAGGTGAGACAGGCTCTCACTGCCATCAGGTCATGTCCTTTGTGCCTTTACATATTAGTCAGGGTTCTCCAGATAACAGAACCAATGGGATATATAGATATAGATTCGGGGAGAGGTAGAGATAGAAATAGAGAAAGAGATGAGAGAGAGATATAGAGAGACTGATTGTAAGGCTTTGGGCCATGTGATTGTAAGGGTAGGCAAGTCCCACATTTAGAGGGCAGGCTGACAGGCTGAAAACGTATGCAGTGTTTCCATATTTCAGTCTTCTTGAGGCTAAATTCCTTTTTCAGTAAACTTCAGTCTTTGCTTTTAACGCCTTCAACTGATTGGAAAAGGCCTATCCACATTACAAAGGCTCATTTGCTTTACTGAAAATCCCCTGATTTAAATGTTAATCATATCTAAAAATTACATTCACACCAATACATAGACTGATGTTTGACCAAACAACTGGGTGCCATAGCAAATTTGACATATAAACTTAACCATCACACCCTGAACTAAGACTCAAGCTTTAGTGTTCCAGGGCAAAAGGAAAGAAATGAGAAACAAAGCAAAATGAAAACCAAAGAAAAACACAATCTAGAGACACAGTCACACAAACACAGACACTGAATACTTATTACATTAATTCGTGCTTTTTGTATTTAAATTTTAAGTCAGGAATTAATGTGTATATTTGCATGCCATTTTTTTCTCATTTAATTTTACTTTTTAGATAAATACCAAAAATAATAATATGATTCCGAGTGTTTCATTGCAAGGCACTGAAGCTCAAAGAGGTTAACAAAGTTATTCATAATCATATAGTTGACAAAGAGTCTTAAAAATGTACCTACCGGGCGCCTGGGTGGCTCAGTTGGTTGAGCGACTGCCTTCGGCTCAGGTCATGATCCTGGAGTCCCTGGATCGAGTCCCGCATCGGGCTTCCTGCTTGGCGGGGAGTCTGCTTCTCCCTCTGACCCTCCCCTCTCTCATGTGCTCTCTCTCATTCTCTCTCTCTCAAATAAATAAATAAAATCTTTTAATAAAAAAAAAAAATGTACCTACCATCTGAAGGTAATCAAAAGAACAGTTGAGGTTCACTCTGGCCAGAAGTTTTGGCTGAGGAAATTTGACTCCTTTAAGTTATAAAAGGAGAATAGGAAAAAGAAACGAGATATTTGTACAGGATTAGTAACAATGGATTGCATGCTGGCTATGGAGGAAGTCAAAATAAGAGGGAGTGGTCCACAGTTATAAAAAAGAAAAAAAAAAGATTGGGGTTAATGAACTTGAAGAATTGTCATGATGGGCATTCTGAAACAGCGATCTGGGATGGTAGAATGGGGTCTGTGGAATCATGGCATGAGAGCAGTGTCCTTATTAATGGTATAAGTTCCAGCTGTGTGACAATGGGAGCAGGAGGCTGAAGAGGTATGAAGGAAAGGTTTTCGGAAGAGGGAAAGGAACTGAGAGGCCAGGTGATGTGTGAGTTATCTATTTGTATATTGACACATCTGGGAATTATAAGAGTAGCAATAGGACGAGAGGAGAGGCATAAAGCCAGCAGCCAGTGTCTTCAACAAATGAAAGAAAATGACCACAAGTTGCACGCACAACTTCATCTAGATAGTACGGCTAGGGTCATAATTCTGTGGTACAACCTTCAAAGGAACTGGAGGTGGAGACTAGGCAAGGATGTAAGAGGAATATTTAGGGAATGGCAATGACGCAGGAGCACTGAGGTGTAAAACCATGCCTGAAGAAAGGGCTGGAAATAGAAACAGTGCCACCAAGCACATTGTGCTAGTGTAAGATGAAACCAAAGGTATGTGAGGTCAAAAATATTCAGACAGAACAACGGCAGGCAACAGTGGGTGTCATAAGGTTGGAAAACCCAAGAGTTTGGAGGCTTTGCTTTGGCAGAATGGCTGGCTTTGTATTGGATAACATTTTGTGGTGCCTGGTTAGATTCTACAGGAGCAAGAAAACTATGTGAAGTCAGGTTTCTTCCTACCCAATCTTATTTTATGCCTACTATGTGGGGGGGATTATGCTTAGTTATAACATTTTCCACATTCCTGATTTGGGGAGCAAAGATCTGAAATAAATGGAAGTTTGAACAGAAAATGATACCCATGTAATGTGCATCAAGGGGTCACCATTCTCTTCTTCTAATTTTATAAAATGCACCATTTCTTCTTTAAATGACATGACAGTAATGCCATTCGCTGCCAACTAGCTGTCATTTTGATGCCAAAAATCATCAGACTCTTGTATCACAGATATTAGAGAACCACATGAAAAAATGTGTTGACATTTTTCACTCATAATAATATAGGATTGATTGTTTTCATCTTTAATTTATCCAAAAATATATGTGAAAAATGTTCAGTGAGTGAATCACAAATGACAGTGACTGAAAGGGAGGTAATAAGACTTCA
Source organism: Neomonachus schauinslandi (assembly GCF_002201575.2). Taxonomy (NCBI): domain Eukaryota; kingdom Metazoa; phylum Chordata; class Mammalia; order Carnivora; family Phocidae; genus Neomonachus; species Neomonachus schauinslandi. The sequence continues at coordinate 195,050,841 of NC_058404.1, forward strand.
TATATTAAAAAAAGAAAAAGCTACCTACCAGAATTGTAATTCCTTTTTTTTTTAAGATTTTATCTATTTATTTGAGAGAGAGAATGAGAGAGAGCACATGAGAGGGGGGAGGGTCAGAGGGAGAAGCAGACTCCCTGCTCAGCAGGGAGCCTGATGTGGGACTCGATCCCTGGACTCCAGGATCATGACCTGAGCCGAAGGCAGTCGCTTAACCAACTGAGCCACCCAGGTGCCCCAGAATTGTAATTCTTATATTAGTAGAAAAATAATCTTACTGGATGGTTTAGAAGCAATCATGAAGTGATTCAGTGATTCTTCTGGATTATACTTTGTAATAAATTTGATCTATAGCAACTGATATAAAGATTGTTTTAATGTGGCATATAGAGACATGAGTAATTTGCTTCCTTCTCTACATCTTAAAGCAACTTTGAGTTCTTGATGATTTTATTAGTATTAGATTCTAGCACTGTTAAGATTCTTAGAGATGCTATAATCCAGTTTATCATTTTATTGATGAGAAAACTGAGAAAGAGTTAATCAGCAGTCATGCTTTATTGTAGGCTAGGCAAGGCCCATTATTTAATTCTTTTTAATAAGAGTTCAATTTGGAATTTCAGGCCATCAAGAAACCTGGAGATTTATAAGAGGATTATTAGGCTGCTCTTTTGTTGCCCACACAGAACAATGTTGGATGAAACTCAAACATTCCCACAGTGGTTTTAGCACTCTGCTTATGAGATACATTATATTTTCTTTGAACTAAGCATAGTTGGACCTTGTGCTACTCAGGGTCACTTGCTTCTTATAGTAAATTCACCCCATATGAAAATAGCACCCTTGGGATTCTGATTGGTCTTCTTTCCTGGGAAACATGCAATAAAAGGAGTAGTAAGAATACCTACAACTCTTGATGCTCCAGTTACTGAAAGCTGTACCTGAGCCTCATCCTTTCTTTCCTCTGCGACACATTCTACCAACTAGATGAGCATCTCTGCTGCTCTAGGTGACTTGCCTGGTGGGGCAACCCAGACCTATCTTGGTTTTCACACCTATCTCATATCTTGGCTGATGTGTTTGTCCATTTAACAATAAAACTGGTTATCATAACACCAAGAGACACTGCAGTTTATCACTAGAGTGCCAAATATATTCTTCCTTTCTCCATGATGTAGGAGGAAGTTAACATCTTCATAATTGGGGTCAATTAGCCCATCCAGTATGCTGATATCTTTCCTTGCATATTAGTCTCTTAGCATGAGGAGCCTGATATGATCAAAAGACAGCCAAGGCTTGGAGCTCGATGCGACTTCTATGGCATTGCCAGATGAAAACATTGTCTCTATAAGAACTAGGACTTCCAATTTCACAGAGCTTAAATCTGAGATTATAGGGAATGCATATTTCCTGACTAGGTAGATGGTGGGGGGGGCACTCCTCCTTCCACTTTTAGTTATTGAGCAGATGCATTCTACCTACAGAAGAACCACATAATAGTCATTAATTTAGAATATACATACTGTCTTCATGAATGATAACCCATCTCCAACCTGGAACCTCTGTTACATATTTAAGAGGTCAATCTACCACTGTATTTTCCCCAGATCTTTGAGGTGGCGTAATATATGATAGGAGCAGTCAGGGATGTATCTGTGAGTTATTGACAGTCAACATCTCCAGGAACTGGAAAATGAATGTGTCAGACCTGAAGGAGAGACACACGAGGCACAGAGCACTTAAGTGGTTTTGATGCAGCCTCCCTGATATTATGTATAACATGATTATAAGGTAATCCTGTGGACAAATATTTTACTGAGGACCTGCTATGGGATATGTAAGATTTCATCGTCAAGTGAGAAGCTGGAGAAAAAATAATTTACTGTAGGGCGCCTGGGTGGCTCAGATGGTTAAGCGTCTGCCTTCGGCTCAGGTCATGATCCCAGGGTCCTGGGATCGAGTCCCGCATCAGGCTCTCTGCTCCTTGGGAGCCTGCTTCTCCCTCTGCCTCTCTCTCTCTGTCTCTCATGAATAAATAAATAAAATCTTTTAAAAAAATAATTTATTGTAGTGCTAGGCAGGATGTCAGAAAGGATTAACATAGGCTGTTGTGAACACTAAATAAGATATCACCTATGAATTTGCCTAAAATGGTACATTTCTATACTAGATAGTTAATATTTATTGAATCTTATAGTCTATAGTTAGAATTTTATCAGGGGTGAACAATTATCCCAATAACTTTGAAAATGAATGATTTATCTGCATTTGAGGATCAACCTTTCCGTTTGAGTGCTCAGATTATAAAAAGGGCAGAGTTGGGGGAGATAAACAAAAGAAGGGGTTACCTGTCTGCCAATCAACATAATTTAATTAAACCTGGGATCAGTGAAGAGGTAATTGCAGCACCTGGCTCACCTTCACAGCATTTCGTCTCTGTGCGGAAATGTTCTTCTCTAAAATACATAGTAGCACAGGGGTGCCTGGGTGGCTCAGTCGTTGGGCGTCTGCCTTCGGCTCAGGTCATGATCCCAGGGTCCTGCGATCGAGCCCCGCATCGGGCTGTCTGCTCGGTGGCGAGTCTGCTTCTCTCTCTCCCACTCCCCCTGCTTGTGTTTCCTCTCTTGCTATGTTTCTCTCTCTGTCAAATAGATAAATTAAAAAAAAAATCTTTAAAATACATAGTAGCACAATCTCCTGATAGTAGGTAGGTAGGGAATGAATGGATAGAAACCCCAAAAGTACAGTGAGATTTTACACTAGCCAATAAGGTGATAATTAAGGGAGGTGATCAAGGACAAGAAAAGCATTCAGAGGAGGTGGTGGCCTGGATGAGAGACATGATGAACAGCCTGAAGGGTGTCGGGAAGCTAAGTTGGTGCAAGAAGCTTGGTGTATTTCAAATCATATTAGATCAAAGTAATTTCCAATCCATGAAGAGGAATATAGAATCAGACATTTGCATACTACACATCATACTTAACTCAGATGAGTGGCAGCAGTGTGGCTTCATGGAGTCTATGTGTATGGTCTATGTGTATGGAAGCCACAAGCAAGACACACTCCTGAAAGAGGGGTTAATGAATCCAACGCCCAGAGGGACCAGGCAGACAGAGCAAATGAATGACTCAAGGAAGTTGCAGCAAAGGGAGTGGCAAGGACAATGATGTAATGAACAGCATGGGCAAACCCTGTGTAAAGGGCTCCACTAGAACTCAACCTCAGCCAATGGGGCTTCTGTGGGAAGTGGGCTAGTACTGCAAGATCTCAGACATTTTTTCAAGATATTTATGGAATATTTATGTAAATTTATGTAAATTTTTGGTATTTAAATTTAGTTGGAACTAAACAAATTCTTATAATCTGGCTGGGCCATACTATGAATCTGAAAACCAGAGGTTATCTATAGATCTCCATTTTGCAAATCTGAAATAAAAGTTTGTCAGAATCTTAATGTAGAAGGTAAAACTTCAGAGAAGGGCTTCTATGGCATTCAGGAATCCAAGCATAAATCAGAAAACTGAGGCACCATTCCAGGAACCAGGGTTGGAATATCACACATGTGAGCAAAAATCTGGAGTTCTGGAGTTCTGTGGACAAGCTAACACCCCAGTGTGCACGAGGTATGTCTGAAAAGTTGGTTTGCAATCTCTTCAAGAACTTCCCAGGTGTGATCTGAGGACAGAGGGCAGGGAGATATTGAAGAAAGATACAGGCTTCACTAGATTGGTAGAGGGCAGGTGTAATAAGCAAGGGAACTTACACACAAGGCTTGTCTTGAGTGACAGCAGGATAAGCAGATCATCTCACATCCCCAACAAATCTTGAAAGTTTATATAGAGGATAGAGGCTTTAACTGGGATCAGTCACATATACTGTCCAGAAGGCCACAACACCACATCACTATCTCAAGGCTGTGTCCCTGGGGCAGCCCCTGGGAACAGGGAAGGCAAGCACAACCCACATTCTAAGAACAGGGGAGGGATGAAGAGCCTCTGAATGATGGGATCCAGCTCACGGGTGAATCAGTTGTTACATCCCTTTGAGGGCTTCCCTCAACACTCCACCTCTCCCAGCTCTTACGATCCCAAATACCGCCTTCTTCTGCAGTGTGCTCTGAGCACTCAGCAAGGGGTCTCACTAGCATGGAGGTAGCTTCTTAGTGGCTATCTGGCCTCATTGGAGGTAATGCCACAGCAAAATACAAGCACATGCAAGAGAAAACACAGATTAAGGCAATTGTTTCTAAGATCAGTGATGACTTTTTCCACCAAGAGCCTCATGATCTGAACCACTGATTTATTAAGTTCCCTAGACTTGGAGTTGTATCACTCAGGGCATTCACTTGTGTCCTCATATGATTAAATAAAGATGATACATTGAACACTCATCAGGTATGAAAACACAACATTCTGTTTAAATAATGGTATAGGTGCCTCTTGTGAGGTAATAATATTTTGGAGGACAGCTTTTCTCATTAAAGACATTTCAGTGTTCACTAAGGATAGGCTTTGTTGGCTATCATTCAAGGTTTGCTGGGTGACATTAATAAGGATTTCCATGTGTGCTATAGCGTCCTCCAGGCCAAATGGAGGAAACAAAGACAATGGCCAAAAGATTGTACCAGACCATGCCCACCTGGCCTTGAGGAGAGGGAGGTTGGTGGCTTTAGGAATGTAGCCTGATTGCACATAGTATATATTCGCTGGGGGAGGCAGCACTGCCAAGCATGAGGATATGGACTGGAGGCAGAATATGCTGGACAAAAACCCCTACCTCCTCCCTTCTTTCAATGCTGTGTGTTCCATTCCAGGTACAATGTATTTCAATAGGTCCAGCTTGCAGCAGGACAGTGGGATCCCAGTGGAGGCTGAGTAGTTCCTACCCAGGGTGCAAAGAAACTCACCCATTCCGAGGATGTCCCATTGCAAATTCCAGTAGATAACTTCTTTCCCAGGCATGATGGAGAGTGGTGTTTCAGTAGCATGGCATGTTGATTCATGGAGAGTTGGGGTGATGGTTTATTTCCCAAGACTTTCACACCTTAATAGTATTGGGTGCTTGGGTAGAGGTCCCAAGGCTAGCATATAGGGCAACAGGCCTACTGGTTGATCACTCAGATGTATTAAAGCCTGGGACAACAATTTATTTTTTTTAAGATTTTATTTATTTATTTGAGAGAGAGAGAATGAGAGACAGAGAGCATGAGAGGGGGGAGGGTCAGAGGGAGAAGCAGACTCCCTGATGAGCAGGGAGCCCGATGCGGGACTCGATCCTGGGAGTCCAGGATCATGACCTGAGCTGAAGGCAGTTGCTTAACCAACTGAGCCACCCAGGCGCCCCAAGGGACAACAATTTAATCCACCTGGCTGGAGTTAGCTCTACCTGCTAATAACTTAATCTGCTGTTTCAACATTTCATTTTTTCTTTCTACCAACTCTGCTGCTTGCAATTATAAGGGGAATGAAACCTACATTCAATGTCATGGTCTTTTGCCCAGTCTTATATACCATGACCTTTGGAATGTGACCCCCCCTATTACTCTCTAGTCAATGAAGGTATCCACACATGATACAGCTTCTCTAATCCCCTACAGGTGGCAACCTAGTTTGCATGGTAACAGAGACACTTAAATTAGGCCAGACACAATGTCCGCACAAGTGAAGGCATATTTAGAACCCTCACCTGGGGGGAGGGGACCATTAGAATCAGTTTACCTATCCCCTACCAGTTGGGAACTCCAGTGAGTGGCCTCAGACTCCTTTGGCAGTTGCCTTGGGTGTTGTTTAGAATACTCAGGACCTGCTGTTACTGTATTAACCAAGTCATTATATTTCAGGAGCAATCCTGCATCCTTGGCAATATGTCATCATCTGGATGCAACAGAGGCAACTCTTTCTATGCACCCAATCTGCTGTATTTACTGAAGGGTCAGCACCCAGGGTTCATACCTGAGCTTAGGCATCAGCTTCTTGATTGCCAGGGGTAGTCAGTACCTTATGAGTTGGCGTTTGGAAGACAGTATGTACCACCTAGGACTCTTGCAGGCTGATGCAAATGGTCTTTTCACACATTCTGACCCCACAAGGGCTTATCTGTGATTACCCATCCCTCAGCTTCCCATTATCTGAGTCGTAGGGTTAATCTCTTTAAAACAGACCAACTCTCAGTGGAAGGGTTACTAGCCAGGGCTCATGAACGATCACCATGCTGAGTTCAGCCAATCGGCTGCGGTACTGGCTGCTGTATGAGAGGCTTTACCTGTCTACACAACTACAAACTGGTGATTTCTGGGGATATATCAGGTTTCTGCCCCCTACCAGAGCTGGGATCAAAATCCTAGGGGATCTCTCTCCTGTTGTCTCTGCCACAGTGCCTGACCCACACCTTCCTGAGTCACATTAATACCCAAATCCCTGCGAAGGAATGTACCTCTGCTGGAGCAAGCCGGGCATCAGGAACTGAAGGGGCAGATGGGGTTGGTCTGAATTGTTATTCAAGTTTTAAGGCTTTCCACAAGGTTGGATTGTTGGTCTATCTGTTTAGAGGAGGTCCCCACATCAATGAGGTCAAACTACATTTACTTTTGGGTTATTTTTATAAGACCCTTTACAGCCGATTGAGATAACCTTTTGGCTTTCTGAGCTCCCTTTCTGTCTCAGGTCTTTCCCACAGTCCACACCCATTCCTGGGATTTGTCAGTTTCCCCAGATCAGTGATGCATTGCCCAACATCATCAATATCTTGTCTTCTGACTGGTTTCAGCATGGTATTAGTGTCCCATGTCAGATGCTAGCAGTGAACTGGAGAACTTTTGCTTCATTCCTGTAGTGAATGTGACTGAATCAGAGCCTTTAAAGATAAGGACGCAGGTCACCTGTTTCATTCCCAACTTCCTAAGATTTTGTTGTATGTCCTCTACAGATTTCCAGGGTCTTACATGCCCAGGAAGACGCTCCTCTTTGAGCCAAGCCTCCCTGCTGGCTAGAAGAATCCAATCTATAAAGGAGCTAATACCTTGAAGTCCCTGAATGCCAAACAGGTGCTGCCAGAGGGCCAGGTGTGTGGTGATGTTGCTCATTTCCTCTCCCTCCTACCCCAACAGAGGAAAGCCTAGTTATTTCCTCTGGCCTTTTGCTATAACTTGGCAACCATATTAGTAAGCTCTGGGGGAGTATATTCTTTCATTAGGAATATTTCCTGAACTGCAGGCTTTCCTAGGGCTGGGGTTGCTGATGCTGTACTTCTGCTTTCCTTTGTATTAGGCGTCAGAGGGCAAGGGTGTTTTGTCTGCTTCACTGTCACTCACCACAACATCCTCCTCTTTTCCAGGGATTCTCTCTGCCACAGTGTGCTCTGCAAGCACATTAAGACAGCCAGCATTGGGAGGGCGCCTGGGTGGCTCAGTTGGTTAAGTGACTGCCTTCGGCTCAGGTCATGATCCTGGAGTCCCGGGATCGAGTCCCGCATCGGGCTCCCTGCTCGGCAGGGAGTCTGCTTCTCCCTCTGACCCTCCTCCCTCTCATGCTCTCTGTATCTCATTCTCTCTGTCTCAAATAAATAAATAAAATCTTTAAAAAAAAAAAAGACAGCCAGCATTTTGGGGGTGCTCTGATACTCACGTGGTGTTGCACAGGTATCTGACATAAGGGCCATCCCTCCCCACCTAAAAGTTTAAGGCCAACTCAGGATTTCCCTGTGGATGCCTCTTTTCCAAGACCCATGTCTTAGTTTCCTGGCTGCCTGCCAATTGTTGGTTTCCAACCTCTTCTAGAGTGTCCCGGGTGTAATCTGAAATCACCCTGTTTGGAGGGCAAGGAGAGATGGAAGAAAGAAGCTGGCCACTCCAGATGGGTAGCTGGCAGATATAATAAGCAAGAGAATGTACATATGAAGCTTGTCTTGGGCTGCAAGATGAGTAGAGCTCCACACAAGCTGGTCGATCTTAAACGTTTATATGGAGGCATGAACTGGTTTCAGTCACGTATTCCATCCAGGTGCTCTCAACAGGACCTGTCTCTCTTTGAGGCACATCCTTAGAATGTCTCTGGCTATGTGAACGGTGGGCCAAACCCACACCCCAGGACATGGGAGAGAGTGAGGAACCTTCAACTGCCTGAGTCCAGCTCAAGGGTCTAGCAGCATTCATGTCCTTTCCATAAGCTCCCCTAACAAGTGGGTGCACTATTTATTCTCTCTTACACTCACTAGAAGCATCTGTAAGTATGGATAATGACATGGCTTACTTCACAGAATTCTTGAAAGGCTTGCACAGGGACCACATCTTTAAGCGGTAGAGAGTTGACTGACACATCACATGGTCTATGTACCCTAGCACTACCTTTCCTCTCTGTCTCGTACACTAAACAAGAGGATGAAGAATGCCGAGGGGAGTCCTGGCATTCATTTCTCTTCTAACAGTATTTTTGGCAAACATGTAAATGCACTCTTTTTCTTTGTAAAATATACCTCTGCTGCCTGTAAATTGTGCTCAATAATTTTCATACACCATCTATTATGCAATTTACACCCACTCCCTTCTCTCCTACAAAATGAAATAAATGAAAAGGCAAATGCAAAAACAACTTTGGCAAAAGCTAGGAAAGGCTATAAAAATGACATATTATATAGGGGTACAACCCAGGGACTTTCATAAAATAATTTAGCCTCCAGAACTTCCTCATGATGAGTAGTATAATAAAACCCCTGAAACTACCATCTCAAATTTAGGGAAGGCCAGAGGATAAAAAGAGACAATGTTCACATTTGTTTTTAGAACCTCACACCTTTACTGTTTTTCCTTTGAAAATGAGCTCAGGCTTGATTTAGAAAAGAACTATAAAGTCAGGTTAAGTCGTCTTAATATTACTTTGAATGCCATGCTATGGATTTTTCTCAACAGCAATAGGACCTTTCTTAGCAAAGAACTTTTAGGCACGTAACTAGAACAAGATGAGCTGTTGTGCATATGTAGTGCTCTGCCCTCCTTGACAAACACACTCTTATGCACTGAAGATAATTACCTACTTCACTCTAATAAAGGAAACAACAGAAAAAAAAAATTTGTGTAAAGGAACGCTAACCCTCAATCCATATGGGCAGGTTGTAGTCTTGATGTACAAGGTCAGTTACTTTGTTCACAGAGAACCCTGCATGATGATCTTCTAGGAGTGGACAGTGCCACACACACACACACAGGACTAAGCATAGGTCATAGGTAAATATAGATTAAATTCTTTTTATGTATTAAGTAGCAATTTTATTGCAGGAATTTTTCTAATAGCTACTTCTTAGAGCTAAATATTATAATCTGAATTTTACAGATGCAGAGACAAACCCATAGAGGATAAATAACCTAACATACTGCTGGCTTTCATGTGCCCTTATATGACTTTGTGTTTATTCACCTGTTTATATTTGAGTCTACTTTGTAGTTGTGTATGTGTGATCTCTTTACTAACTTTTGATATCAGGGTTATACTGATTTTGAAAAATGGATTGGGAAATGGTTTTCTGTGTTCTAAAAAATTTATATACCATGAACATTATATATTTCTAGAAAATGTATAAAAGCTAACCTATTCAACTACTTGTACTCAGAGACTTTTTTTTTTTTTTTAATTTTTAGGAGAGAAAGAGGTGGGGAGAGAGAAAGAGAGAACATCTTCAGCAGGCTCCGTGGAGCCTGATGCCTGCAGGGCTCAATCTCACGACCCTGAGATCATGACCTGAACCGAAATCAAGACTTAGATGCTTGGGCGCCTGGGTGGCTCAGTTGGTTAAGCGACTGCCTTCAGCTCAGGTCGTGATCCTGGAGTCCCGGGATGGAGTCCCGCATCGGGCTTCCTGCTCAGCAGGGAGTCTGCTTCTCCCTCTGGCCCTCCCCCCCTCTCATGCTCTATCTCATTCTCTCTCTCAAATAAATAAATAAAAATCTTAAAAAAAAAAAAAGACTTAGATGCTTAAGTGACTGAGCCACCCAGGCATCACTGTACTCAGAGGCTTTTTGAGAATAACTCTTGGAAAACTGATTTACTGATTATTTTGTCCCAAACTTTTTGCCTCTTCAGAGTTTCTACTACATCATTCTTTAAAGTAATTTACATTTCCACTAGAACATTATCAATATATCATTGATACATTTTTAAATTTATTAGCAGAAAGTGTGGTGCTCTCATTTATTTTTTTGGTGATTTTATAAATATTTTAATAAGGAATGTTGGATGCTGAATCAACTATTGATAGTTAGTTTTTCATAATTTGTGGTCTTTTGTGAGCTTGACCTAAGGATAAGGGTAGTGGCCCCCAAAGTATTTAATTAGCAAGAGAAAAAAAAGGATAATTATGTTGTCATTTTATATTGACATAAAAATCAAAACATTCAGACAAATTTAATACTTGCACACTTTATTCCACAACTTCAGAACCAAAAATGTACATTCTGTCCTTAATAAAGATCTTTAAGGAAACTACAATTTCAGAATGATATTAAGTAGAAGAGTGGGTGGGATGGATCATCATGGAGGTGTTTATGTTGCCCAATAGTCATGAAGTATCATGTTGGCTTGTGTTTATAATGCCTTAGAAAGTTGAAAAACAAGGATTTTTAACTTACATCCAATCAAAATTGTATAATGAATAGACTATCCATCTAGCTTTGTTACAAAAAATAGAAATGCCAAATGTACCTGGGGCTCTTTCTCACATTCCTCATGTGTGCTCATTAATTTCTTTATTCAATTCACATAGTTTTGAAGCATCTGGTCAGATCCAGGCACTGAGATAAAGTCCTGAATACAGCAGACAAGTCCCTTAATAGAGGTTGTGTTCTATGGGAAAGGACAAAAGTAAAGAAGCAAACTGACAAATGATTAATCTCAAAGGTTAGCCCTGCTATGAAGGACATGGTCAGGTGATGTGATAGAGAAAAGAGGTGGGCACTACTTCAGAAGTCTCAAGAGAAGGTTTTTCTGAGAAGGTGAAATTGACAGGAGGAAATAAAAATGAAATTCAGCTACGTGAGGTCCTAGAGGAAGAGCGTGGCAAGCATGCAGAACAACAAACACAAAGGTCCTCAGATGAAAGAGAGATTGGCACATCCTAGGATTCTGCCCACATGCCTTAAGCTTTGGGACTGGTGGATAGAGCAAGATGAGATGAAGATGGTATGAGGGGCAGAGTCAAGATTACAAAGGCCTTATTTAGCAAAGGGACTTATGTTTTTAGCTTTGGTGCACAGAAAGATCACATGTGGTAGGGAAAGAACAGGTGAGCAGAATTAATTAATATCACTACTATTTGTCAGTGTGGTTTTCAGGGTTCTAGACTGGGAGGAAGAGGGGTTCCAGTTGCAGCCTGTGCTTTTGAAATCAACCTGTATTATAAAGTGGAAACCATGCACTCTCCATATTGAAAGGCTGCCAACTTTGCCCTTAGCTATTCAATGCATTCTGGTTTAGGACTTAAATTTAACATGATGACAGAATATGATTTTGGTGTTGTATAAGAGACTCATGGATAGATTTTGGCTTAGAGAGTGAGATGACAACTTAATCTTTTTTAGTGGTGTTCAGAAATAATTGTCGTGTATGTGATTTTTGCACTACTGGGAAAGTTTAAATTGAAATCATCCTTTAATTCTTAAAGAGATAAAGTTCACATGGAGCACTGGGTGTTATACACAAACAATGAATCATGGAACACTACATCAAAAACTAATGATGTATGGTGACTAACATAACATAACATAGCATAATAAAATAAAATAAATAAAATAAAATAAAAGAGGTAGAGTTCATTCATACATGAGAAATAGAGTTGGAAGCTCTAGTAAAGAAAAAAAGATATAATTTTCTCATAATTTCTGTCTATTGTCATTTCCCCAATCTTATAATATTTTCTTTTCCTGGAAAGAAAATAAGAAGGCACGGTAAAGGCAAACTGTTTATATTTTCAATGGCCTTTGTAAGAAGGGAAATGTTGAGCTGTGTCTTTGAACAACCCAATATAGGACTTTTAAATGTCACTGTCAGGAAAATAGATATTTTTTAGCACTGGTTATGAGAAATAATGCTAGCGCTGACCCTATTCCATTAAGATCTGGATTTACCTACTTGGAAATATCATTAGAGTGAGTTGTCATCTCCATACTCTGTATTGGTTTTCTATTGCTGCTGTAACAATTTACCACACACTTGGTGGCTTCAAACAACACAGTGTATTCTTTTATAGTTCTGGAGGTGAGAAGTCTAAAATCACTTGTATGTGTATAAAGGCAGTATGTCACCATGGCTGGTTCTTTCTGGAGGCTCTGAGAGGGGGAATTTGTTTACCTTCTAGTGATAGCAGGTGTTCCTTGGCTTATGGTTCTTTCTTCCATCTCTCAAGAGCATCCCTCTAATCTTTGCTTGCCATCATCACCTTGCCTTCTCTTCTGATACGGACTCCTCTTGGATATCTCTTATGAAGATAGTTATGATTACATCAGGCCAATCCAGATCACCTAAGATAATTTCCCGACCTCAAGATCTTTAGCTTAAACACATCTACAAAGCCCCTGTAACCATATAAGGCAACATTCCCAGGTTCCAACAATTAGGACATGGACATACTTATGAGGCCTGGGGAACACTATCCAGCCCATCTTACTCTGTAAACCAAATTCATCCACAGTTTTCTATTCTTGTTCATATAATCAGTCCTCTAATAGCCTTCCCCCCCTTGTCTATTTCCAGAATTTTTAGTGATCTTTCTTTCAAAAGAATCTGAAAATACCAAAATCATAGGACTAATCACAACATGATTTTTTTCTCTCCCTGAAATACTTGGGAGCACCTTGTTCTTAGATATTTACCAATTCCTGAAAAATAGTAAATAATAAACATATGTCGAATGGCTGAGTTAAATGAGGTAATGTCTTCCTTAGTCTTCTGTTTGTGCTTTACTTCAAAAGACCTATGTTCCTAGAGGGTGCAAAGAATATAAACAGAGGCATTTTGTAATCTCTAAAATTATAAGATTTATCACTCACTATTTTTTTTATTATTATTAAAAAAGGAAGCCATACACCAGAATGACCTAGATTTCCTTAAGAATTTAAAGCAGTCCATGACAACTTAAGAAAAGGTCAGCTACTAGCTGGGAGCTGGATAAAAAACTGAGGTGGTACCACAGTGTGGATCGTGTTTGATAATAGTAAGCCAATGAAGGGGAAAAAATGCACATGTATTTAGCCTCTTCTTTTATCTCTGACACTTTGTAAATCTGCCCTCATTCAAAGTTAGTGACCTTGAGATCTCAAGCAAACAAAAGTGTATTTTATCATTTTAATCTATTGACTAGCACTTACCATTGCTTCAATAAAATCACAATATAGGTCGTGTCTACTTTTTTCTCATACTTTCTGTGATGTCTCTTGTACTCCTCCCAACTTCCCCAGCCCAATGATAGGCGTCTCCATTATTTCCTCGTTTATCTCCTTCTGTCGATCTATTCTTCTCTTTCTTCCATGTAAGTGAGGCACTCTGATCATTTGCAGGTAACTAATGTTGCAGTTAGCTCAATAGATTCACTGGTTGGTGGGGACTCATGTACCACAGGGCTCACTGGTGAGAGAGAGGCTGACCTCCTGTTGAGTCAAACTGGGACAGTGAGCAGGGCCTGGAAGAGGAAGTGGTGGAGTTCTGTAAGGAAATGTAGTTGGCTAGAGGGAGAGAACCCTTGGATTCCTCAACACAAAGCTAGGTAGACAAATAGGGAGAGAAACACATTTTTTTTTTAAGCTAAAGTAAGAAAATCTACCAGGAACATGGACAGGAGTTCAGGATTATTACATGATCATGATCATTTCTGGTTTTGACTGTGTCAAGTGTTCTCTGATTTTTTTTTTTTCCTCATGTAATGATAATCTCTGTCAATACACCTGAGACCATCTAGTTTGAGTCAGAGCCATAAAGGCTCGATGGTGATTAAGTATTTCGCCTGAGGACACACAACTAGTACATTGTAGAGCTGAGATTCAACACCACCAATTCAGCAAACCTGGTTCATCTTATACATGGGGCCACGGAATTGCAACAATATGAACACTGGTCTGTCTCACTCTCATGGTGTACAACACAGAAGCTGCGCTAGCCACACAGCTAACCTGGAGCCATTGGTTGCCTTAATAAGTGTTAAAATAGTCAAGAAAGATATATTATGTTTGGGGATGACTGTGTGTGTGAGTGTGTGTGTGTGTGTGTGTGTGTGTGTGTGTAGTGGGAAAACACTGAGTAGTAGTTGAGATTCACAGACACCTGTGTTCTGATGTCAGCTCTGCCACCTACAACTGTGGGATCTTTGGAAAGATACATAATCTTTCCAAAATTATAATAAAAGTTAAATTAGTTAACTCTTAATTAACACTAATTTGCCTAAGCTCAGATTATAGCCTCAGAATAAGGGCTCAGTAAATGTTACTGTCTTTATTATCATTTCATTATTGTTATTATTATTGCCATATATTACTTTTTCAAACTACAAACCAGAGGTATTTAAAGTCCTTCAATAACACTCATCCTGTCTCCATTACTGCTGTAACTTTGCAGCATAGGGTCAGGAAACCTTGGCTATGAAGTTTATATCCTTAAAGGCAAGCCTTTATGGCCAATGATGGAGCATTTGGCAAAGAATTAAAGTCCTCTAACATCAGGACTGAGCTTTTACAATATGGAACAAAAGAAGACAAAAGAGACATAAATCATCACAAAGTTATGTGAGGAACAGTTGAGAGGACTGAAGATACTTAGCCTGGAGAAGAAGACTGGCTTAAAGAGTTCTGTAGATCCTCAAAGAGTCATCCTAACAAAGAGAGATTTGACTTTTTAAACAGTCTCTACAGACATCTATGACCAATGGGTGATGGTTACAAGAAGACAGTTTGAACTTAGCTATTGAAATGGACTGTCCTGAAAGGTAATGAGCTCCCTATCACTAGATTTCAGTGAAGCATCAAGAATATTGAGATCAAAGACACAAGGGGGGCAACCTCATTAGGGGTTTATAATACTTCCTTTTGATTCCCTCTCTTTTCTTCGCTAAGTGATAAAACCCCTTGCTTGAGAGTACTCTTTGTTTCTGTTAGTCACATGAGACATAAGGGACCAGGAATTTTATGGAAACATTTGTGCCAATGCTTCATCGCTTTCCAGCCCCAATCACCAGGATGGTGGCCCTGATGGGAATTTGAACCTAAAGTCTTTGCTATTAAGATTGTACATTTTCTGGGACCATCCATTCTCTATTGCCTTTGCAAACCAAGAAAGATGGCGGCAGGAGGTGGACCAAGTTTCAAACTAACTTTTCTGGACGAATTACCAAAACTATTAAGACTAGCTTATCCTTCCAGTCTTGTGCATCTCCTAGAGTCTCAACTTCTAGCCAATATTTTAAATTGAGAATTTCTGTCATATTATATGTATTAATAAATATATCATATCTATCTTTCTATTTGTGATCCAGTTGTCAAGGTATCTTTGAATATATGAAGCCAACCATTAGTTTCTAGTGTCTTAAGTGTACTTTTTATTACTTTGCGCAATTCCCTGAAGAGAAGGCCAGTGTCCTTCAGGTAGGTTACTCTCAGCATATATAAGCATTTTAGTTAGGTGATTCTCTAAGCCGACAGCTTGTATGTATCTTTTATGAAATTAGAGACTTATATGTAGATTCCTTTCCTCTGCCCCATTTGGTCTAGAACCAAACTCAGCTTTTCTTGCAAATGCACTCTTCAAGTGCATAGGCTTCATGTGAATAATAGATTTTTATCTATGTAAGACTCACACCTGATGATCCATAACTACCGTACGGTACTTTGCCACACATAAAATACCCATCTCAATTAGTGAGTTAGCGGCCCATCAAGTTAATGCCAAAGATATGAAACCTTGAGAATGTTCACTGCAACTAATGAAAATATGTTTAGAAATCACTTCTCCAAATGAGTCACTACCAAGAAATTGGCTTATTATTATAGATTGTATTTGGTTCTGAAAAATCAATCTTCCCTTCAACTCTGTCATCTAGCAGCTCATCAGATATTTAAAGCATCAAATGAGCTGTCTGCCTTTAACCGTTCTTAGAAATTGGGGCATTTTCACAGTTTATCAAGTGACATTAGGGCCATTATTACACAGATTGAAAACACAGTTACAGCAAAACCTTACAGAATGACTACTATGCTTCTTTAAATGTAATCATTCTGCTCATGTTTAGTCATCATTGGCTAAAAAAATAGCTGTCTTTCTTGGAAGGGTACAGATTCCAGGGGAGACGTGGGTAAAAATATTAAGCATCATACATTATTTCAAACATCTGTAAGTGTTTGTATTACACATTGTGAAAGACTTGATACAAAATGCCACAATTGAACAGGAAAATATTAAAAATGTCAGTACTATTATATCATTTCTGAAGACCAATTTTCCTTTTTTTTTTTTTTTTTGGTAAGGTTATAATAAGCCTGGTTCATTTTGCTTCCTTTCATTTCTCTTGTCAGTAGTAATGGAAAATTTCCCCCTTAGGCACAGTATGCTATTCTTGTCTTAGACGATTAGGCAGAAATGAAGAAGATCATAAAGGTGAGAGATCTTTCCACAAACAATATGATGCTCAGTACAGTACCTTGCACAATTTAGACTGAGGAATTCCAAATGAAGTCACAGATGGTGGTTTTGTGATGTAGAAGGGCCTATAGAAAACAAATAACAAAGCTTCCATTTCTCACCACACTGGGAGGTATGTGGGAAGGCAAAGTTTAGCCTTTGCCTCAGCCTTTCTTTGAATGCTCAATAAGCTGTCAAACAATATAATTTAACTTGAGAATGAATGTAAAGTGCTGATCTCAAGTGCACTGAGGCTAGAATAACAGGAATTGAATAATTATAGATCTATTTAAATGTAATAGAAAATTTTTTTCAGTAACTATTTTTTGTTGAGGATTAGCATTTGTATATCAGATGTGTCTGAAACAAGAAGGCTCATTGCCTTTTATGCCTCCAGAAACAAAGGTGTTAATTGCACTTTTGAGAAAGAACTTGGAAAGAGCATGTGTTTTGGGACAGCCAAAACTGAAAGTTACTTCTGCTTCTGCCACTCTTTGCTAATGGGAATGTACAGAAGCCATTTAAATCCACTCATCTTATTTCTTTACCTGCAAATGGAGTTATATATTAGTTTGAACCATATGAAGCTGTTATTTGACCATGTTTTACTGACCAAAAAGACAAAAAGTTCACAGTGTTGCTGAGAGAATCAGTGAATAAACCAACAAACAACCTCACCGAGAACACATGATTTGGTTCAATCAGTTATCTTTCCTCTTTGGTCTTGAACCCTCAAAGCCTCCCAGATTCTGCACTGGTACCACTTCCTTGCTGAGAATAAGGAAGTGTCTCATAATAATGAGTATGATTGCATGTGTTAATCAATAACTATGCATAGAACTTTGCACTCAGTATCTCATTTAAGTAATTCTTACCATATGAGGTAGGTCTTGTAAAAATTATTACCATAAGGTGGATTTGCAAACTGAGATCACATATGATAAATTGGACTCAGGAGGGGTAAATAGAGAATCCATTGGTCTTAACCAGAACCCTATAATATCTGCAGAGAGATCAGGGATGTATTTTTAATGTTACAAATAAAATTTCTTGCTTAAGTCTCCTGTAGAAGCCCTTAACATTTAATAATTATTCATAGTCACATGATGCTGAAGATGTTTTAGGCATATGGAATTCTCTAATTTGGCTTGCAGAATTTAAGTTCCTTATCTATATGACCTTTTATACTGGACAGATCGCTCTTTGTTTTTAACTTATTTTTAGCTCACATATATATTAATCCCATAGGTAACAGACTCTGTTCTAGGCACTTGCTCACATTACTGCCTTTAATACCCATAAAAGTCCTAATGGATGGAATTAAGATTTCCATTCTGCACAGGTGGAAACTTGCACACAGTCAGAGCCTACATAACTTATTCAGAGTTATATAACCAGAGAGCAGAGCCAGGATCTTACCCAGCAGCCTGATTCAACGTTTTACACTCTTAGCCATCAGGATGCTAGTTTAACATCTAATCTTGTTTTCCTCAACGTTTAAATGGGATTTAATGAGAATATGCATGAAAAGGCCTGGTAGATGCTATACTCAATAAAAGTTTCGTATTATTATTGTGATTCATTATATCCTATTAGCCATTTTTTTTTTTTTTTACAAACTCTGCAACAATGATACATGTTATATAAGTATTGTCGGTCCTAATTTCAGATGAAAAACTGAACCTTATCAAATTAGATTGATTTGCCCAAAAAGATACATCAAAAGAGCTTGGAACCTAGAGCTGTTGACTTTTAATCCACTGCTTTTTTTTAATGTTCATTCTTCCATCATATTCCATTGTAAATGTTTATTATTAATTTATAATTTCCCCAATGGCCTGGATCCAGAGAGTCCTCCCCTGTAAAATCTCTAAACACAAATCTCTATCTTAGAATATGTTTCCTGGAGAACATGACCTAAAAGTTTCCAAGAACGTGGAGACCTGCTTTGCTCCTTTCCTTAACATGATCTGGCACTAGAACATTTCAATGATGCCTGGACTTCGTTGGGGCCATACTGACTGTGATTAGGGCTCTCTGATTCTGACCATTACCTGTTCCACCATGACCTTTCAATACCTTCAGCCTTGTAGTATATCAAAACTGGCCCCTAACAACAAACACAGATCTTTTCAACTATTCTCACAATGTGTCCACATTCCTTGTCTTTTGTTCTGGTGTGGTGGCTTCATTCCATCAGTTTAATCTCCATCTTTGGCCTCTCTCATATATGATACCATTTCCAATGTTCTTGGCATTTGGATCTGTATTCTATACTTGGTCCTGGCTTGTACACATTTACAGGCATAAATAACTTACGTTGTCATAAGTAAGCTCTCTTCACTCGGGTTTCCTCCTGGAATTAAGAGTGTATCCCCTATCCCCCTCAGAGAGGACTTCAGCCACTGCCTGACTGCATAAATCCTCATATGTCAGGATAAACCTAACCCTTTGAATCCATCCATCACTTCCCAAATTTCATTGCAGGGAACTAGAATCTCATAACTTGTTAAAGGCATTCCTCAAGAAAGGAAAGTAAAAAAATAAAATAATAAAATAAAATAAAATAATAAAATAAAATACTAAAATAAAATAAAAAGAAGTCTTTTGGTAAAATTGTCTTTCCAAATAATAATCAACATTTTCTTTTACGTAGTAAATGCTCTCATAATTTTTTTTTATAATTTTTACAAGAAGTTCTTTACGCTTATCTTCACTTCCCCATTTTCCAAATCTGAATCACATAGTTCTCTGTTTTGTACTGTATCTGGCAACCTTTCATAAAAATATAGTTTGCCTTGGAACAAGTTTGGGGAACATAAAGCTAGTTCAACCTCTGACCCCATTTAAATCCCTCTGTATATCTGAGGGTAATTCTCTGACATGGGAAAGATTTACTCCATTTGTATTTTACTTGATTTTTGCTTTTTATTTCAGATATTTGGGTTAAATTTTT
This sequence comes from Neomonachus schauinslandi, assembly GCF_002201575.2. NCBI lineage: Eukaryota > Metazoa > Chordata > Mammalia > Carnivora > Phocidae > Neomonachus > Neomonachus schauinslandi. The sequence goes on from NC_058404.1 coordinate 195,070,437, forward strand.
GCATACAGGTAGAGGGCATGAAAATGAATTAAAAGACAGTCATCATATATCACATCTCCCCTGTGCTCCAGGAAAGAACAGACCTAGTTGAAGGAAATTTAATGAATAGGGGCCAGGCTGGCCCTCCAGCCTTGTCATGAACATCTCCAGGGAATAAAGAGCATGCCTTTCATAAGACAGATGATTTCACTGCTAGATTGTTCCTATTATTATAAATTATCTTCATTATAATTTCTACACAGTGATCCCAGATTGGCCTTCTGGAACAACAATGAAAACTAGTTTATTATTACTATTATTACTATTTTTAGTAATGTGCCATCCCTTCACATATTTGAAGGTAACCAATTTATTCTACCAAAGACTTTTTGTCTCCAGACTCAATATTAAATGAATTAATGTTCCACAAATGGCACATTTTAGAGAATCCTTTTAAAATGTCTTCCTTACATAGACATATGCTAGTTTACCACTAGAATTCATATTTTCAACTTTTAGCTACTCCTAGGTACCATGTTTCTATAAAAGCATTCACATTCAGTGTTTGGATAGTTGCTCAAAGGTGCACTAAAATGGAACAGGACGTCATTTCAGAGGAATGAGAAACTTGTATTTCCTCCTAAGGTCTCCCTGCAAATAAAGGATTAGATGAGAAAACAGATAGGACTTCTATTATTAATTTTAACCATGATGAAAAGAACCCTATGCTGTAATAGTTGCATTCTTTTGTGATTTCCACCCCAGCTGGCATTTATGTCATTCAAGAAATGGGAGTCAGTGAATTGGGAATTACTAAATAGCATTAGGTCCTCCCTGGGAAATGAAAAGTCAACACCTATTTTGTTTTACTTTCCCAACTTACAAAATTACCATAGTTCTTGCCAATATTTGACATTTGAAACTTAAACAAATTACCCATAGGCACAAAGCCACTTCACACAGATTTCCTTATTTAAATAAAATGTCACTGAGAGGAAATCACACTACTGAAAATCACTGCTTTCTCAATGACTGAATGTGGTTGAAGTCGTGCATCGGGAGCAGGTAAGGTTTGATAATCAAAGTATTGAATATGATTTATCACTAAATATAAATGAACTCCACCAAATCATGTTTTCTACAAGTATCAAAACAGAGTAATAAGAAGCCAATCAGAGAACAATTGAGAAGTATTAGACTAATTAACAAAGCAAGATAATGAGAGTCTGTTTTAATTATATTATCAATGTTCCTTTTAAATCAGTGTTTATTTCCTTTTTCCTAAAGAGGAAGTGAAATATAGGTTGTGGTGTGGAAATCTAACTTGTTGTCTTATGCCTAATAGAGTTCAGGATGACTCTACTTGCTGACTGCATGTTGGACAGTTTTCCTTGACTCCATTTCATTTTATTTGGGACAGAAAAGGGAAATGGGAGAGAAAATGGATGGATGTTTTCATGATTATCTCTCTCTTGGAAGAGTTGAATAGTATCTCATCCAAACTGGTGTCATTTGGATCTCTCCATTAACTGGTTAGGTGGGAGTGAGGGAGAAATGTGCAATTCTATTTCTTCCTTCAGTATAAACATTATGTTTGGTGGGAAGCTCAGCTTGGTTGAATTGGTTAGCCCTGTTGACTCTTTTATAAATGCATCTGACACCTCAGTAATCCCAAGAACTTATTCAGCCCCTCAAAAGTTGAAAATCATGGTCAAATTAGACATGAGAGTCCTGGCAGCTACAAGAGTGGAAGATGTAAACAGGAAAATCTATGCGACAGTTTACGCTGCTCCTTTTCAAATGAAAAACAAATATTAAACAATTAAAGGCATATAAATATAATAAGGCAATATTTAAAAGGGAAATGGTAGTAATAATTTATAAATATTTTATAGGCTTCTAACTTATAAAATGAGATCTCTAGAGAATGGAGAGAAAGCCATCATCCATTAATGCATTTTGAAACATCAAACATTTGCACCATTGGAAATATAAATAATTATATTTCCAAGAGTGAATGGTAGATATGATATACAGTAATGATTGGCATCTTCTGCCTCTTCACCATAGTCTTAATTTGAAACCATCAAAGCATTAGAAAACTTGGCTTTGATGGTTTTATTCATTCTGAGTTTTACTTCCTCCATATGCTAAGAATCTAACAATAACAAAAGTAAACAGAAAACCTAGTGATCTAACATCCAAATGAAACCAAACCAAACCAAACCAACACAAAACAGAACACAAAACCTTACAATACCCTCACTCATTGTCATACAGTTTGTGTACAGCAAGCAAGTTAACAGAAGCCAGAAGCTAAAATTTTTGATTTAACTTATTACTTAACACTTATGTAAAGAGTTTGTGGTAAGTTATCATTGATTCAACCTGAATATATATATTCAAATATATATATATATTATATGTATATATGAATTAATGAATATATATATACACACATATAGAGAGAGAGACTCATTTGTTCCTTAAAATAACCTCAGAATCCAGATAATATTTTTTTTAAAGATTTTATTTATTTATTTGAGAGAGAGAGAGAGCACATGAGAGGGTGGAGGGTCAGAGGGAGAAGCAGACTCCCTGCTGAGCAGGGAGCCCGATGTGGGACTCGATCCCGGGACTCCAGGATCATGACCTGAGCGGAAGGCAGTCGCTTAACCAACTGAGCCACCCAGGCGCCCCGGAATCCAGATAATATTATTATTCTCATTTTCTGAAGGAAATTGATGCACAGGGAAGTTAAGTATCTGACTCAAGGTCATACAGCTGGTAGTGGTGAACCTGGAATTGACCCTAGCTGTCAGGCTCTGGAGCCTCTTCTTTTTCACATTTTTTTTTGTGTTAAGCTGGCTCTTAGAAAATGAGATCATTCCACTACTTCTCCTCTTAGTATTAATTAGAAAAAAAGTATCTAATTTAAGTTACACAAATTCTCTCTATATATGTCTTTACCCAGAACCTGGTACAGAGTAGGAGTCAATAAATGGCAAGTGTCATTTTGTTTCTTATTTTTCTTTTTATAATTTTAAATCTGTCCCCAAATGTACGCAGGAAAACCTACTCTCTCACTCTCTATAAGCATTTATTCAAATGCTTATAGAGTTCTGATAAATATTACAAAACAGACTTTATAATCTGTGTATTTTAGAGACTAAAGTCTGTGGTAGAATATAGGAAATGTGTGAGCCTGATTTTGGCAGGTGCAACATCACTTTAGATTTGTGCTTATTCCCACTAATCCCTATGTCTCCAGAGGTCTTGTCTTGGAAAGAGAATTATGGAACAGACACTGGGAAAGACTATATACACTAGTCAATAATAACACAAACAGGAAAAGACCCTATCTTGTTGATGTTCCACTGAAGACATTGTAAGATCTAAAGTTTTTCCCACTAAGTCAGGGAAACCACAGGCTGGAGGCTGCCTGGCCAGGGTAGAGGAGGTACAGGGAATGAATAATAGTAGCAGCGGAGAACAGTACAAGAGACAAGAGAGAGAAAGGATCCTGAATACCTGCCCAAGAGAGGTTCTAAATAGATTGAAACGTTTGTACTGTATGCTAAACTCTGAGTATGACGATGACCTTCTAAATCTTTAAGTGTTTTATGAATGACCTGCAACTTCACAACCGTTTCACATGGTATGGGAGAACTAAGGGAGTGTTTTGTTTTGGTTTTGGTTTTTAAAAAGTTTTTAAAGATAGCTTTAGGTACTGTGTTAAAAAGAAAGTAGGTGCATTCAGACAGCAGTTTTCATTATGCTTACCAAAATTTTACTAGAAAAGTCAAAACAATTAAAAAAAGAAAAAGCTCAAATGTCTATGTGGCTCTTTTATTCTCAGCTACATAGATGTGGGAGCTCTCAGGTTTCCCACTAAGGATGCTCTCTAGGGTAAGCTATCCTCTGGCTCTTGTTTGTTCCTTTCTGTACTATATTAAAGGTGATTTGAAAGCCTTGGTTTGCTTTAAAATTAAATGTCACCTAGAAGCACCACCATAATTTTATTCTTCTCACTTGTACCCAGCGACCTGAGGATAAGTTAGTTGCCGATGGTAGATTCAATCTTAATGTGGTGGGTTTCCACTTGCAAATTTGACTTTTGGTATCCCAATAAAGACAAGTAAACTTCATAATGCTATAATTGAAATATTAACAGATAATTGCCCATGTAATTATTCCAAGTCATTTTATTATCATTAAAGGAGGATAAAAGTCAGCTGTATAATTTAATATCAAATATTACTCTATTACTGAGATCTACTTAATGTTAATGCATCTGTTTTATAACAACTTGGGCGTTTTCATTTTGGATGAATACAAAGGGCATGTTGATTCTAGGTTTAGGAAAGATTTTAGAAAGTAGGAATTTTGTCCCAGTTGCTTATCATTTACCAGGGTTATGGCCATCTCATTCTCAACATTTCTCCTAAAAATATTGGCCTTTGCCCTGGAATACATCTTGCATTCAGCATATGGGTGAGAGCAAGTTGTTCCTTATACCAAATAGAAAGTAGAGGTGATGAAGTCTTCAGTCTATTGTATTTGGTTTGTGTGTCCCTTCTCAGTCATGGGGCAACTCTGGGCACTCGTGAGCCTCCCGTTAGCTGCTTTCCACTACTTTAACCCTTAGCTTTTCTCCATCCATGATTTATTGACCTATTAGTCATTTTAGAATGTTTTATATGGGTTTTGTTTAATTTTATTTTAATGTAAACTTTTAATTTAATTTAAATTTAATTGACTAACCTCAGTGAGATTATGTGATTATAACCCACTTTTATCATTGCCCTGTTAAAAAGTAACTTAAAATACATTTTAAAAAAATGAAGAACTGATCTTGTACTTTAACAAATAACCAATTTCAACATCACCTTCTTAGGATTTCTATAATTAAGTCTCTTTTAATGGTACCCCAATCTTACTCCAGATCCTTCCTTTAAAATCTTCAAAATCTTCTGGAGATTTCTGTTTTCCTCCTATTAACTTATTTAATAAGTCTTCATTCTAAATTACTATTCTAGCAATTGTTTGAAAAATTAGAGAGAGCATGTAAAAATCTTGACTTTCTATTTTAGTGCTAAAAAGTTTGTATACACATCAGGGGTCAGTAAAATTCAGTTTCAGAAATATAACCAAACTTTTCTTACTTTATCAAATCATGTCATAGACATGTAATATAATATAAACAAGTAATTTAGATTATTTTTACAATTCAACATTCAGAAAATACGAGTTAGGGGCGCCTGGGTGGCTCAGTTGGTTAAGCGACTGCCTTCGGCTCAGGTCATGATCCTGGAGTCCTGAGATCGAGTCCCGCATCGGGCTCCCTGCTCGGCAGGGAGTCTGCTTCTCCCTCTGACCCTCCCCCCTCTCATGAGCTTGCTCTCTCTCATTCTCTCTCTCTCAAAAAAAAAAAAAAAAAAAAAGAAAATACGAGTTGAAAAATAGAAATATTTAGCTGGTATTTTTTTTCTTCCATAGTGTATTCTTCCTTTGATTTGGAACTAAATCCTATTTTCTTTTGCATCAAGATGTCAGAGTCAGTTCTTGTATTTGTTGTTGTTGGTTGGGATGTTCAGTACAGAATTCAGTACTGGATTATGTGTCTGGGAATGACATGTATCTATTGTATAATGAAAAAAATGCTATTCACAAATAATATGAGTGTTTCTGAATATGAATAGACTGTGTAAAGTGATATTTGATCAATGGTTTATTTCATAGATGGGGTAAAAATTCCACATATATTTAAGTTTTGTGGTAGTCCAAGTGGCCATATTTATTGTTTCTGAGCATCTTACACTGCAGTTAAATAATTTATTTTGGAACTCTTCATTCTTTGATCATTGTTAACTGGCAAAGGCAAATGGTAATATTAGTTCAGTTTCCTAAAACTGAAAATCAAAAAACCGTTTTTGGAAATCAATTTTCAACTTCACAATTTTGAGTATATACTCAGGGTACTACTTTGATTTTTAGAAGAAATGACTTAGTATGCCAGATTACTCTCTCTAGTGAATTTCTAAAGAACTCAGTTTCACTAGAAAAGAGTGAAAAATGTACTTATTTAATTATTTCTGAATTCCCTTAAAGATAAATATACAAAGAGTTTGTATAATGTCAAATGAAGATGCCTAATTGTTGATTTGATTTTTATTAGTGAGCTAAAGGTAGGGCTTTTTCTGACTTGACATGAGCAAGTACATTTCTTTCAACAGACCAAAGATAGCCCCCATTACTTTCATTACTTCGTTGTCCAGCTATTAGGTATATGAAAAATAAAATGTATATCTAATTCATCAAGAAAAGCTTTCACTGTGTATGGATAAAGCCATGGGAACATTTCCAGTGCACGGTATTTATTGTTGTGTCCTCATCAGGGACCATATGAAACTCCTCAGCATAAGCAATTATTGGTAAATGATGCAATCAATGGATTTAAATTTGGGGTCTTTTCAAAATTGTCAAACCTGATTTGTTTGTTTGTTTAGTATAAGGATATCGTCAACCATCATATTCCAAACCAATTCAAACTTGTCCATCTTCAAGTTTTTGGCACTCAAGAAGAAGCTAATTAGGACTTTCTAGGGGTACCATATATATGAGTCTCTTGGTCACATGTAAATTGCCCTTAATAAAAATAGCTAATGTCCTGTGAGTTTTCCTGTTTTCCTCCAGCATGCTGAACAATTGCATTTCTTAACGAATTCACACTTGCAAATGCTTGTTTCAGGTTAGGAACTATAATTTTTGCAGTTCTCAGAAGAAAATTTTATACACTTGCCTTTGGTAAATGATTTTAATACTCAGGTCTTTTTATTTATTTATTTATCCACTTACATTTTTCATCAGCATTGCTTAGACTGTTGTCATTCAAAAACAAATCTGGCTAAAATTTTATGTTTTTTATTTAGGTTATTATTCTTGATGCAATCACTGCATGTACCAGTCATAGTACCTCCATATGTTTCTTATCCATGACAACTTGATTTGTAAGTGTTGACATAGATATATTTTGTTTGCATATTAAGCATGTAGATATTATTTTCATTTCCAAAGGAGAAATACATTTCCTACATTTCAATAAAATTGACACAACTTTAGCTAGAATTCTTTACACCAAAAATTTTAAAAAGGATAAAAGAAGGGACATTCTTGCCAATCTTAAAGAAAAACAATTAGAATACTATGAACAAGTATGTGCCAACAAATAAGCTAAATTACATGAAAATGACAAATCCTTAAAAAGATATAAACTACCAAAACTGACTCAAAAAGAAATAGGAAATATGAATGAACTTGTAAGAAAAGAGATTGAATTAGTAAAACACTTTCCCATAAAGAAAAACCTAGGACCATATGATCTTATTGGTGAATAAAAACATTCACCAAACACTAATAATAATAATAATAATAATAATAATAATAATACCAATCCTTTACAACTCTTCCAAAAATAGAACAGAAATAGAATATTTCCTAACTTATTCTATGAGGCCAGTTTTCCCATCATGCCAAAATTAGACCAAAAAAACATAAGAAAAAATTACTACAGACCAGAGCAAGTCTTTAATAATATAAATGTTACAAAATCTTGAACAAAATACTCGCTAAACAAGTACAGAAACATATAAAAAGGTTTATAGCACTTGAGTCAAAGTGGGACCAAAGGGGATTTATGCCAAAATACAGGTAGTTTTAACATACAAAATCAATAATGTAATGCACCGTAATAATAAAATAATGGGGAAAAAACACATGATGATCCTGTAGACACAGAAAAAGTATTTGACAAAATACAACATCATGGCATTATATAAACACCCAACTAGGAATAGCAGAGGATTGCCAGAAACTGATAAAGTGTGTTTACAAAAAACACACAGCCAACGTCATACTCAATGGTGAAAAAGTAACAGTCTTCCTTCTAAGATCATGAACAAGACAAAGTCGTCCATTCTCCGTACTGTACTGGAAGATCTAGTTTTGGCATTTATGCAATAAAAAGAAACAAAAGGGGGGAGGAGCAAGATGGCAGAGGAGTAGGAGATCAAATTTCATCTGGTCTCAGGAATTCAGCTAGATAAGGATCAAACCATTCTGAACAACTACGAACTCAACAGGAGATTGAAGAAAAGAATAGCTGCAACTCTGTGAACAGTAAAACGACCACTTTCTGGAAGGTAAGACGTGCGGAGAAGTGAATCTGAGTCGATAGTCCAGAAGATAGACGGCAGGGGAGGGGGCCTCCATCAGCCAATACTGGCAAGTGATAGAGCAGCGGAGCACAAAATCAGAACTTTTAGAAGTCTGCTCCGCTGAGGGATGTCACTCCAGTGGCTAAGCTGGGGGTGGCCCCTCGCTGGGACAGTGTGGTCTCAGGACACTTGGGGTCACAGAAAGACCGGGGTGCCTGAGTGTGGCAGAGCTCCCAGGTATTGAGCAGGGAAGCCAGCTGCAGAGACAGAGCCAAGGAGTGGGCTCTCAGCTTGGGGTTGCCATAAACTGTGATCTGCAGCACAGTTGGACCACTGCTCTTCCATCAGGGACCCAACAAGAAGCAGATCCAGGGAGACTCCCCTCTCTTTCCCAGAAGAAGTGGCATGCGCGTGCACTGCAGGGATCTGCTGGGTTTGGAGACTCCAAACGTGCCAGAGATAGAAACCCTCAGTCACAGGCTCGTGAGCACAGAGAGTGGCCGGAGACTGGGGAGATGGGAGTTATTGACTGCTTTTCTCTGGGGCCTCACTGAGGAGTGGGGTGCTGAGTTCTTGGCTCCTCTGGGGCAGAGATTGGGAGGCTGCCATTTTCACTCTCGTCCTCCAAAGCTATATGGAAAGCTTTCAGGGAACAAAAGCTCCCGAGAGCAAACCCGAGCAGATTACTTAACCTGGCCCTTGCCAAGGGTGGGGCAATTCTGCCTCTGGCAAAGACATTTGAGAATCTCTGCAACAGGCCCCTCCCCCAGAAGATCAGCAAGGACAGCCAGCCAAGACCAAGTTTACTGATCAATGAGAACAGCAGAACTCCAGCACTAGGGGAATACTGCACATAGAATTCATGGCTTTTTCCCCATGATTCTTTAGTCTTTCAAAGTTAATTTTTTTCTTTTCTTTTTAATTTTTCTTTTTCCCTTTTTCAACCAACTTCTTATCAGTCCCTTTTTTAAAAAGCTTTTTTATTTTTCATTTTTAGAGTCATATTCTATCCTTTCCTAGAAGTTAACCTTATTTTTGGTATTTATATATAAGTTTTTCTCTCTTTAAAATTTTGGGATACAGTTTCTTCTAACAGACCAAAATATACCCTAAATCTCTAGTGTATGGCTTTGTTCTAGTCTCCTGCCTGATCACATTCTCTCCCTTTTTTTTTTTTTAAATCCTCTTCTTTCTTTTTTCAACCAACTTCTATCTTATCAATTCCTTTTATAAAATCTTTTATAATTTTCACCTTTATAGTCATATTCCATCCCTTCATCATATATACCCTTATTTTAGTACATATATTAGCTTTTCTTTCTTTAAAATATTGGGAGGCACTTTCTTCTAACAGACCAAATTATGCCCAAAAGCTAGTGTGTGGCACTGATCTATGCACCAGCCTGATCATATTTGATCTTATTCTGTTTTTTTGTTTGTTTTTTATCTTTTTCTTTTTCTTTTTTCTTTCTTTCCCTTTCTTTTTCCCCAGGTTCAGGTCTTTTCTGATTTGTGTAGTGTATATTTTTCTGGGGTCACTGTTACCCTGTTAGCATTTTGTTCTCTCATTCATCTATTTTCCTCTGGACAAAATGACAAGACCGAAAAAATCACCTCAAAAAAAAAAGAACAAGAGGTGGTACCAACTGCCAGGGACCTAATCAATATGAACATTAGTAAGATGTTAGAACTAAAGTTCAGAATGACACTTTAAAGATACTAGCTGGGGGGCGCCTGGGTGGCTCAGTTGGTTAAGCAACTGCCTTCAGCTCAGGTCATGATTCTGGAGTCCTGGGATTGAGTCTCACATCAGGCTCCCTGCTCAGTGGGGGGTCTGCTTCTCCCTCTGACCCTTCCCCTCTCATGCTCTCTGTCTCCCATTCTCTCTCTCAGATAAATAAAATAAAATCTTTAAAAAAAATAAAGATACTAGCTGGGCTTGAAAAAAGCATGGATGATATTAGAGAAACCCTTTCTGGAGAAATAAAAGAACTAAAATCTAACCAAGTCGAAATCAAAAAGGCTATTAATGAAGTGCAATCAAAAATGGAAGCGCTAACTGTTAGGATAAATGAGGCAGAAGAGAGAATCAGTGATATAGAAGACCAAACGATGGAAAATAAAGAAGCTGAGAAAAAGAGAGATAAACAACTACTGGATCACGAGGGCAGAATTCGAGAGAAAGCAATACCATAAGACAAAACAACATTAGAATAATTGGGATCCCAGAAGAAGAAGAAAGAGAGAGAGGGGCAGAAGGTATATTGGAGCAAATTATAGCAGAGAACTCCCCTAATTTGGGGAAAGAAACAGGCATCAAAATCCAGGAGGCACAGAGAACCCCCCTCAAAATCAATAAAATCAATAAAAATAGGTCAACACCCCGACATCTAATAGTAAAACTTATGAGTCTCAGAGATAAAGAGAAAATCCTGAAAGCAGCTCAGGATAAGAGATCTGTAACCTACAATAGTAGAAACATTAGATTGGCAACAGACCTATCCACAGACCTGACAGGCCAGAAAGGACAGACATGATATATTCAGAGCACTAAAGGAGAAAAATATGCAGCCAAGAATACTATATCCAGCTGGGTTGTCATTGAAAATAGAAGGAGAGATAAAAAACTTCCAGGACAAACAAAAACTAAAGGAATTTGCAAACACAAACCAACCCTACAAGAAATACTGAAAGGGGTAACATAGATAAGAAAGGAACACAGACAATATATAGTAACAGTCACCTTATAGGCAATGCAATGGCAATAATTCATATCTTTCCATAGTTACCTTGAATGTAAATGGGCTAAATGCCCCAATCAAAAGACACAGGCTATCAGAATGGAGAAAAAAAAAAAAACAAGACTGATGGATATGCTGTCTTCAAGAAACTCATTTTAGAACCCAAAGACACCCCCAGATTGAAAGTGAAGGGGTGGAAAATCATTTACCATGCTAATGGACATCAAAAGAAAGCTGTGTGGCAATCCTTATATCAGACAAATTAGATTTTAAACCACAGACTATAATAAGAGATGAGGAAGGACACTATATCCTACTTAAAGGGTCTATCCAACAAGAAGATCTAACAATTGTAAATATCTATGCCCTAACATGGGAGCAGCCGATTATATAAGCCAATTAATGACAAAAGCAAAGAAACACATTGATAACAATACAATAATAGTGGGGGACTTTAACACCCCCCTCACTGAAATGGACAGATCATCTAAGCAAAAGATCAACAAGGAAATAAAGGCTTTAAATGACACACTGGACCAAATGGACTTCACAGATATATTCAGAACATTCAATCCCAAAGCAACAGAATACACATTCTTCTCTAGTGCCATGGAACATTCTCCAGACTAGATCACATCCTAGGTCACAAATCAGGTCTCACCTGGTACCAAGAGATTGGGATCATTCCCTGCATATTTCAGACCACAATGTTTTGAAACTAGAACTCAATCACAAGAGGAAAGTCAGAAAGAACTCAAATACATGGAGGCAGAAGAGCATCCTACTAAAGAATGAATGGGTCAACCAGGAAATTAAAGAAGAATTAAAAAAATTCATGGAAACAAATGAAAATGAAAACATTACTGTTCAAATTCTTTGGGATTCAGCACAGGTGGTCCTAAGAGGAAAGTATATAGCAATACAAGCCTTTCTCAAGAAACAAGAAAGGTCTCAAGTACACAACCTAACCCTACACCTAAAGGAGCTGGAGAAAGAACAGCAAGTAAAGCCTAAACCCAGCAGGAGAAGAGAAATCATAAAGATCAGAGCAGAAATCAATGAAATAGAAACCAAAAGAATAGTAGAACAGATCAACGAAACTAGGAGCTGGTTCTTTGAAAGAATTAACAAGATTGATAAATCCCTGGCCAAACTTATCAAAAAGAAAAGAGAAAGGACCCAAATAAATAAAATCATGAATGAAAGAGGAGAGATCACAACCAACATGAAAGAAATACAAACAATTATAAGAACATATTATGAGCAACTATATGCCAACAAATTAGATAATCTGGAAGAAATGGATGCAATCCTAGAGATGTATCAACAACCAAAATGGAACCAGGAAGAAATAGAAAACCTGAACAACCCTATAACCATTAAAGAAATTGAAACAATAATAAAAAATCTCCCAACAAACAAAAGCCCAGGGCCAGATGGCTTCCCAAGGGAATTCTACCAAACATTTCAAGAAGAATTAATACCTATTCTTCTAAAACTGTTCCAAAAAATAGAAATGGAAGGATAACTTCCAAACTCATTTTATGAGGCCAGCATTACCTTGATCCCAAAACCAGACAAAGACCCCATCAAAAAGGAGAATTACAGACCAATATCCCTGATGAACATGGATGCAAAAATTTTCACCGAAATACTAGCCAATAGGATCCAACAATACATTAAAAGGATTATTCACCACGACCAAGTGGGATTTATCCCTGGGCTGCAAGGTTGGTTCAACATCCACAAATCAATCAATGTGACAGTGTACATTAATAAAAGAAAGAACAAGAACCATATGATCCTCTCAATAGATGCAGAAAAAGCATTTGACAAAGTACAGCATCCTTTCCTGATCAAAATTCTTCAGAGTATAGGGATAGAGGGTACCTACCTCAATATCCTAAAAGCCATCTATGAAAAACCTACAGCGAATATCATTCTCAATCACAAAGGAAAAACTGAGAGCTTTCCCCTAAGGTCAGGAACACAGCAGGGATGTCCACTATCACCACTGCTATTCAACATAGTATTAGAAGTCCTAGCCACAGCAATCAGACAGCAAAAAGAAATCAAAGGCATCCAAATCAGCAAAGAAGAAGTCAAACTCTCACTCTTTGCAGATGATATGATACTTTATGTGAAAAACCCAAAAGACTCCACCCCAAAACTGCTAGAACTCATACAGGAATTCAGTAAAGTGGCAGGATATAAAATCAATGCACAGAAGTCAGTGGCATTCCTATACACCAACAACAAGACAGAAGAAAGAGAAATTAAGGAGTCAATCCCATTTACAATTGCACCCAAAACCATAAGATACCTAGGAATAAACTTAAGCAAAAAGGCAAAGAATCTGTACTCAGAAAACTATAAAATACTCATGAAAGAAATTGAGGAAGACACAAAGAAATGGAAAAATGTTCCATGCTCATGGATTGGAAGAACAAATATTGTGAAGATGTCAATGCTACCTAGAGCAATCTACACATTTAATGCAACATCTATCAAAATACCATCCACTTTTTTCAAAGAAATGGAACGAATAATCCTAAAATTTGTATGGAACCAGAAAAGACCCCAAATAGCCAGAGGATGTTGAAAAAGAAAAGCAAAGCTGGTGGCATCACAATTCAGACTTCAAGCTCTATTATGAAGCTTTCATCATCAAGACAGTATGGTACTGGCACAAAAACAGACACTTACATCAATGGAACAGAATAGAGAGCCCAGAAATGGACCCTCAACTCTACGGTCAACAAAGCAGGAAAGGATGTCCAATGGAAAAAAGACAGTCTCTTCAACAAATGGTGTTGGGAAAATTGGACAGCCACATGCAGAAGAATGAAACTGGACCATTTCCTTACACCACACACAAAAATAGACTCCAAATGGTTGAAAGACCTCAATGTGAGACAGGAGTCCATCAAAATCCTAAAGGAGAACACAGGCAGCAACCTCTTCGACCTCAGCCACAGCAACTTCTTCCTAAAACATTGCCAAAGGCAAGGGAAGCAAGGGCAAAAATGAACTATTGGGACTTCATCAAGATAAAAAGTTTTTGCACAGCAAAAGAAACAGTCAACAAAATCAAAAGACAACCGACAGAATTGGAGAAGGTATTTGCAAATCACATATCTGATAATGGGCTAGTATCCAAAATATATAAAGAACTTATCAAACTCAATACCCAAAGAACAAATGATCCAGTCAAGAAATGGGCAGAAGACATGAACAGACATTCTTCCAAAGAAGACATCCAGATGGCCAACAGACATATGAAAAAGTGCTCAGCATTGCTCGGCATCATGGAAATCCAAATCAAAACCTCAATGAGATACCACCTCACACCAGTCAGAATGGCTAAAATTAACAAGTCAGGAAATGACAGATGTTGGCGGGGATGCGGAGAAAGGGGAACCCTCCCACACTGTGGGAATGCAAGCTGGTGCAGCCATTCTGGAAAACAGTATGGCGGTTCCTCAAAAAGTTGAAAATAGAGCTACCACAGAATCCAGCAATTGCACTACTGGGTATTTATCCCAAAGATACAAATGTAGGGATCCAAAGGGATACATGCACCCTGATGTTTATAGCAGCAATGTCCACAATAGTCAAACTGTGGAAAGAGCCAAGATATCCATCAACAGATGAATGGATAAAGAAGATGTGATATATATATATATATATATATATATATACACAGAATGTAATATTATACAGCCATGAAAAGGAATGAAATCTTGCTATTTGCAATGACGTGGATGGAACTGGAGGGTATTATGCTGAGTGAATAAGTCAATCAGAGAAAGACATGTATCATATGACCTCACTGATATGAGGAATTCTTAATCTCAGGAAACAAACTGAGGGCTGCTGGAGTGGTGGGAGGTGGGAGGGATCGGGTGGCTGGGTGATAGACATTGGGGAAGGTATGTGTTATGGTGAGCACTGTGAACTGTGTAAGACTGTTGAATCACAGACCTGTACCTCTGAGACAAATAATACCTTATATGTTAAAAAAAAAAGAAGAAGAAGAAGAAGATAGCAGGAAGGGAAAAATGAAGGGGGGGAAATCGGAGGGGGAGACGAACCATGAAAGACTATGGACTCTGAGAAACAAACTGAGGGTTCTAGAGGGGAGGGGGTTGGGGGGTTGGGTTAGCCTGGTGATGGGTATTAAAGAGGGCATGTACTGAATGGAGCCCTGGGTGTTATACACAAACAATGAATCATGGAATACTACATTTAAAACTAATGATGTAATGTATGGTGATTAACATAACATAATAATAAAAAAATAAATAATTAAAAAAGAAGAAACTAAGTACTAATTCATGTTACAACATGGATGAATTTTGAAGAAAAAAAAGTTAAAGAAGCCAAACATATGAGCCCATGTGTTTTGATATATTTTCCATGAAATATCCAGAATTGTCAAATACATAGATACAGAATGTAGATTACTGGTGAACAGCAGGGCTGGGGGAGAGAAGAATATGGTTTGACTGCTGATGGTTGTGGGGTGTCTAAATGAGGTTGTAAAAATGTTCTGGAATATGTAGTGGTGATGTTTGCACAACTTGGGGAATATAATAAAAATCATTGACTTGTATACTTAAAAAAGATGGATATTATAGCTTTAAAAGCGTGAAGTATATATCAATTAAAAGAAGTACTTGGAGTTTACAATGCTGAATAACTGATCTTTAAAATTTAAGTTTCCTAGAAGTAAGCACACAAAATACACAAAGATGTAAACAGATACTTAGCATCAAAGGTAAAAAAAAATGTTGATATTGGGCTGAATGTGGTGTTAGTTGGTATTCGATTTTCATGGTGATCACTACTGAACACTAATTATGTCTTAGAATGTTTCTTAAGTGTTTTACCTGCACATTTTTATCTAAATCCTCATAGTAGTCTGTGATAATTTATAAAATCTGATTTTACAAATAAAAAAAAAAAGCTTTAGTGATAAGAAACTAGTACAAAATCCCTCTATTAGCGTGTGACCAGATTTGAACTGAAATATGTCTGACTCCAAGGTCTTTAGTATTCCACTGAAGTACAAAACTTTCATTAATTTATTGGTTGATTAATTGATTGATAAATTGTATCATCCACTCAATAAGTTTTTTTTTTTAGTTTCTACTGTAGGTCACTTTTAAAAGCAGGAAATACAACAGTAAAATGTCAAGAAAAATCAATACTCTCATGGGGATAGCATTCTCATGGGAATAAGTAAACAACCAGGAAGCAAATTAATTTTAGTAAGAGCTCTGAGAACATAAAATATGAGGACATGATAAAGAGAGACTGAGTGGTCAGAGGAGTCTTTGCAAAGAAGATGATCTGTAGGCTAATACCTAAATGATGAAACCATCCAGCTCTACAACAACCTGGAGGGAGACAATCTTAGACATTGGGAACAGTGCAAAAGCCCTGTGCCATGTTCTTGGGCAGAAAGAAGGCAGATAGTGCCAGGATATAATTATGGAGGTGGACTGGTAGGAATGAGGTCTGAGAGCTAGGCAGGGACCGAATTATGGACCTTATAGACCTGAGTAATGGGTGGGGAGAGGAAGGGAATGACAGTCATGATGATCTGTATGATGGTGATGATGATGATTATACATCTACCAAAAACAAAATCAATATGTATACCTGATACGTGTCAGCACTTTGTTAAGTGGTTTGCATACATCGCTCTCACTTATTATTCTCAAAGAGCTTGGTAAGAGGAGAGTCATCTCCATTTTACATAAAAGAAAACAAACAACAGAGATGTTAGCTAATTATTCCAAGATCACACAGCTAAATGAGTGCTAGAGAAGGAGTTTGCATCTATGTGATTCCTTTACCACAACTACTAGCCACAGCTGCCTTCCAAGGAAAAAAATTCTGTAGCAGAAGATTATGTACCTTCATCATTCAATGGCATTTTTAGTTGAATTAATTAGAAGTTTATGTTGCACACCAAATATTTCTCATGTGTGCTTTGCTCTCACTGTGGTTGGTAATAATTCTTAAAGACTCGATGTTCATTATTTATATTGCTGAAACTCTAAGAATACCGACGTCGTGATTTCACAAAGAACCCCCATGTCTTGAGTTGTCATTCTGGGTCACCACCCTTGAGGATATTTTTGGTGTGCACCTTATGTTCTAGGGACAAAATATCCCAGTCTCACTGCAAAAGCCAGTGCATGCAACTCAAAAGCTACGGCAGGTTTAGATTGTCACTTATTAGGCAGGTCGTTCTAAATAAGTAGGCAAGACCTTGTTATTTTGACATGCAGTTACAGAAAAGACGTGGCAGTCCCAGGAGCATAAAATGAAATGTCAAAGAGTCCAGGGATATGTCATTGTCCACGAAAAACCATCAGCAACTGCCTGGAAAAAACATCAGACTTACATTTATTCCACAAAGTAGTAAACACTATTGACAAGTGAAATGTTTCTTGTGTTCTGTCCCCTGGGAGGATTTTAAGAAAGACAAATGATACCTTTTTTGTGGTTGTTTTTTAAGAGGTTCAAGTATGGGTCAGAGTGGTAGAAGAAAAGCTACAGAGCTGCTGTGAAATAAGACTCTGCCCTTTCACAGAAACACATCCCATCTGAAAGTGATCATGAAGAAGCAAGAACAGGAGAAATTCTTATTTTCCCTGACCTCATATAAAGGTGAACTCTGCTGATTATTGACGGAAAACTGAGGCTCAGTAAGCTGGGATGTTGCCTAAGACATCATTGCTAGCTAGCAACAGAACCAGGTTTTTAACCCAGGCAACCTCCTCTTGGAGCCTACAAACACACTCACAATGTGAAGAAGGAACCATACCACACATACTTCTTTCTTGGGGAGAAAAGGATCCTAGTCATACTAGGATCATAGGATCATTCAATTCAGGTTGAATATGACATCCAGTGAAATGCCTTCATGAGACCCTAAAATATAATTGCTAGCTTCTGTATTAAAAAAAAACAAAAAAACAAAAAAACCCCACTCTACCCAGAGTGTTTTGAAATACTTTAACATGTACCACATTGTATAACAGTTATTAGTATGCATATTTATCTGCCTGCTCCACCCTCTTCCCTGCCTAGAATACAACCTCAGGAGATGCAATGATTTCTATTTTATATCCTTCATCTCTAGCCAAGGGCCTGAAAAGTAGTAAATAAGTAAATGATTAAATAAATTAATAACTCAAGCTAGAAATAATCTAGCAAATGACACCTTGGAAGCTTTTGCCAACCTTCGCATAGAGTTATGGGTTGGGCACTCTTCAATTCCTTGAGATAAAATTGTTCAACCTTTCACTTACCCTGGAGGAAAAGGCCAATCTGGCATCTTTCATCTTCCAGGTAAGTTCAGAAGTATGTTTCAGGTATTATGATTTATGGTAAAGTTTTCAGCATAATAAGGGTGAGTTATCTACCTCTTTCCTAGATTTTCAAAATAGCTTATTCTAGGGTTGAAGAGCGTAAGTGGATTGTATACAGTCTTGTTTGTCCTCCACAGAGCAGGCTTAAATATTTATTTATTTTTCTTGGAGATACTGCAGTTTATCTCTGTAGGTGTCCACATATCTGCAAAGCAACCAGGCAAGGATTTTCAGGAGGATGTTGGCCAGAGGCAGCCAATATGGTGGTGGATTAGCTTTTCATTGATTGCCTGATGGGACAGGATGTTGGGAGAGTCACGTTAACCAGCAGTCCAAGTCTCAGTTTTGAAATAAAATCAGTTTGTGCCTGCAGAAAGGATTAAGGCAGAGTGTGTCTCTTTCCTGTTAACATCAGCTCTAGCTCCATCATCATTGTTTGATGGCCTCAAGCTTCCCCGTGACAACTGCTCAATAAACCTACTGCAGTCCTACTGGGGTCCTAATGGACTATTGATTGGAAGGTTAGCAGAGCAGGGTTGGAATTAACATCAGACACAAATATGAAGCCAAGATCTATACCTTCCAATCATATATTCTGACTTATACTCAGAGCTTCTAAAATTCAGAGCCAGTTGACATATAATGAGTACTGAATCTGTTCCAGGCACCATCCTTAGCTGTTTACATAAGTTACTTAACCTTTACTTACAAGGCAAATAGTTTTGCTTCTATTTTACAGTGCAGAAATTGGGACTTAGAGAGATTAAATGGTAAAAAAAATAGTAGAGTTCAGTTTTCTGGACATTTATTCTATTGGTCTTTCTATTAGGCCAGAGATGATGACTACCAGTTAATAGCTATGATCTTTGTACTGCTAATCATGACATTTTCAAGTCTATTATACCCCTATGTTAAAGGTGAACTTTTGCTCATAGATCAGTAGATGAGCAGCATATACCTGTACATGAAAAAGGAGTATGAATAAGATGTCCAATTATGATACTGGTTATTATATTTCACAATAGCCTTCAAATCCATTCAGACTACTTTTTTATGTATTTCCATCACTCTGGTTCAAGCCACAGTCAACTCTTGATGAGACTACTTCACTGGCCGTTTAACAAGGCTCTGCTTTTCTGCCCATTCCAATACTTTCTCTTTTCTATAGCTAGAGGTAAAGTTTTGAAAATGGTATTCCAATAATTTCATTGCCTTTAAAATAAAATGACAGATATTTCATATGTCCCCCAAATCTTATCTTAACTCTTTAACCTCACCTGAAGCCATTCTCCCTGTTCCAATATTTTATTGGATATCTAAAAGGGATCTCAAAAAAAAAAAAAAAGAACTGTTCAAAACAAAATGCTTGACAACTGTTCTAGTTATTTATTGTTTCATAATAAACCATCCCAAAAGTTAGTGGCTTAAAAAATCACATTTTTGCCCACAAATATGCACTCTGGACACAGTTTCATTGGTATAGTGTGTCTCTGCTCCATTGGGTATCAGCTAAACAGGTTCAATGTCATCTGAAGTTTACTCACTGACATGTAGAGTGGCTGATGGTGGCTATGGACTGAGACATTAGCTGGTCTGTCAGGCATAACACCTACAAGTGCTCTCTCCATGGTGTCTGGACTTCTCACAACATGGTATCTGGGTGCTAAGGGTGAGTATCAAGAAACAGAATGCCAAGTGGAAGTTGTACTCCCATTTATGTCCTAGCCTTTAAACTGGGACACTCTCTTTGTTAAGACAATGATAAAGCCGTGCATAATTTCAACGGGAGGAGAAACAGACTCCATTTTTTGAAGGGAAAGAATTTTAGAAGAGCATGTAAGACTAGAAATATTTTTTTAGGCTTTTCAGTGGACAGAGCTTAGGTACATTTGTGTTTCTCTCTCCCTCAGATAGATAAATGATAGGTAAATAGATATTTGAGTGTCTGCATGTGTGTGTGTATAAAATAGATGCCTATATAGGTCTATGAGATGCCTACACACACAGAGAAATATATGGAAATCCATAAATCCAAGAGTTGACACCAATATTTCCCATCCAATCATTACTATACAGCAACATAGGGCTTATTCTACTTTTCTTTCTTTCTATATTTGTAAACATCTTCGCTGATAGTGAAACTCCTCCTTTCCCTAATACACATTTTTGTTTGGTCCATTTCCCTCTAGACAACCAATCTCTCATTGCCACTGCTACTGCCTTACCCACATGGACACCTTATTTAACCTGCTCAGCTCCTTCCACTCTGCTCAAGGCTGCCCATTTGCACATAGTCTCCTCACCTCATCCGTCTGCATGCTGTGTGGGTGCTCTCCTTACCTTCCTCCGGCTCTGAATTCCCACACTAGGTACACCAGCTAGAGCTCTGTTCTCAGCCTGCATGGTCTCTGTATTCCTGAGCTGGTGAGCCTGGGAACAGGGATGTCCTTCTCACTCCCCCTGCTCTGGCCC
Organism: Neomonachus schauinslandi; assembly: GCF_002201575.2. Taxonomy (NCBI): domain Eukaryota; kingdom Metazoa; phylum Chordata; class Mammalia; order Carnivora; family Phocidae; genus Neomonachus; species Neomonachus schauinslandi. Next base: position 195,091,233 of record NC_058404.1, read on the forward strand.
TTCACACCACTCTGGCCCTCCACACCACTCCTCACTCCCTCACTCTGCATGGACACCCTCCTTATCCTACTATTACTCCAACACCCAACAAGGACACTCCTCCATGTAGATACTCTCATTATCCTGCTTGGGTTCTGAAATCCTAAGCTGAACCATCTCCAGACATGGATGCTATCCTCACCAGCTGACCAATTCCTCATGACAGCCCACCTCATGCAGACATCCTCCTCAGCATCCCACACAAAGCTGCCCTTCCATGTGCATCCACTATCTGGCTTGGCCTAACCTAAGAGATTTAAGATTAAATTGTTCAGGAAGTTGAAGGGAAAGATCTGTCAGTTGTGTTCTTTGGAAAGCAAATGCTGAAATGGAGTTAGGAGCACAAAAGATTCACTGTGAAGTAGCACCTGAGAGGAAATGGGACCATCTGGCAGAGAGAGCCAAGTAATGCCAACTCTTAGACCTCTGAGGCAGATGCATGCGTCCCACTTCCCAAAAGTTCACACCACACATCTTCTTTTACAGGCAACCTGCATTAGTGCCTATTTCTGCTAACTGAAGAAACCCGAAGAAGACTTTTGCTTTTAACAAACAAACAAAAAAGAGGTGAAAAGCAAAAGTAGCATCCTGCATTGCTTTGCAGTGAGATGAGCCCTTATAGAGGCAGCATGCATCCCAGCAGCCAGAGTGGTGCTGCGCAGCAACTTCCCCAAGACCAACCCTCAGCATCTCAGTATCAAGCTTCCAGAGCATGATGGCGGTTTTGCTTCTTTACTTTATACCATTTCAGCTTAGGGAAGTTTTCATAGGAACACTCTGCTTTTGAATAATGGGAAAAATCTGTATATTGAAGTCTCTGCCAGTCCAATGGAGAGCTCTAGAGCAAAAATTGCCCTTCATATGAGTACTGTGTTTTTGTCTTGGCCCTTGTGTGACAAGCCTGTTCAATCAAGAAAAGTGTGACCTTAACTCACACTCTAAGGCAGAACTGAAGGGGTTACAGCTGGCAGGTACCAATGAGGCATAATCCTTAAAGCCTGTCAACAAGTTCTTTCTAGAAGAGGGATCTGAGAGGTGCATCTCTGAATCTGTCACAGGGTATGTGAGGGTATGTGAAAAGAGAGGGAAGGGATTTCAATTAACTTTTGATAGTGCTAAATATCAACATAACCATACACTGAGTAACTCAATCCTGCAACCCACAGAAGTTCAAAATTGAGATTATTGGCTCTCAAACATCATTGTCTGTCAACATCATCTTGGGTGATTGGCAAAAGCATATATGTACGTAATAAATCCAGACTTGGAACCTCTCAAAATGGGTCTCAGAAACCTGAGTTTTTTACAAGTGGCTCAAGTCATTCAAAGCATTTTTAACTCTGCCTTCTGATCCCTTTTCTACTCAAGGAATATTTCTTGTAAGTCCATTTTTATCATCATGGTATGTTGACTAATCTGGCACTTCCATCCAGCTCATAACTCTGGAAACTATAGCTATTGTTTTGTTGAGTGCAACATCTTGTCCTTTTACTGTAAATCTATTTTGCTCTGGGGCACACTTTTATAGGTCAAGATCCCTGCTGTGTTATTGAAAAAATGTAGGTTGTGCTGTAAAGAGCAATTACTTCCTGCAAAGTCACAAAGTTGGGCCCAGCACAATGGATAGTCTTGGAGTATGTGTCCCATAATAAACCTGGAATGTTAAAGTTATCTCGGTAAGTTTTTTATATGAATCTGACCTGCCTTGCCAACATAAGGCATTAGGCATTAGGTGCATGTAAAAGAGGTACTATAGGCAAAAGCCACAGTTTCTGGTATTTGCTCTGGTGACATTGCAATCAGCCTATTAACCTTCTTCCATGTCTTCTGGTTTCCTTTGACTTGCTGACCCCTTGGTTCTGAACCCTGACTCTGTATCTTTTCCTAAGTTTTTCCTTACTTTGAAACATACTTCCTCATCTTTGACCCCAACACTATATTTTTTAACATGATTTGGGTTATTTTCCAATAATTTTCCATAAATACACACAACGATTAAATAGTGTCCCCACTCTCTCCCAAGGAACCATAGGTAATTATTGTAACAGGAAAGCCTTCCTTTCTAAAGTGAGTTGACAGATATGTTAGTTTTTTTTCATAAAATACTTTGCTCCAAATTTTTATTGCTATCTAAAGAAACACCAAAAATGTAGTGGCTTAAAATAATTATAATCGTTGATTTTTCTCATGTATTTGCAGTTTAAGCAGAGCTTGGAAAGAACAGTTCATCTTTGCTCCTTCACTGTTAGTTTGGGCAGCTCAAGGCAAGGGATTACTCTATGGCTGGAGGCCACTCACTCACGTGTCTGGTGGTTGATGCTGTTAAACTGCAACTGTTGGCAAAACATCTGTGCATTTGGTTTCCTTTAAGCAAGGCAGCTGTGTTCTAAGAGTGGGCCTTTCAAAAACAGGAAGTGGAAAATGACCATTTCTTAAGGACAGGACCCCAAACTGGCCATTTCCATTGTCTATGATCTATTGGTCAGGTCAGAGAAGCCAGATTCAAGGGAAGGGGACATAGAACTCACATCTCAAAGAGAAGAATGTCAAAGGCTTTGAGGGCCATTTTTAAATATCACCACACCAAACACATGATAATTAAAATTTGCAATTGTGAGAGTACACACCCTACTTGTAAGATTAGTCATTTTCAACAAAGTTTATTCCAAAAAAAGATACATTATATGTTTAAAAAAAAAAAAGAAGAAGACAGTAGGAAGGGAAAAATGAAGGGGGGGAAATCGGAGGGGGAGACGAGCCATGAGAGACTATGGACTCTGAGAAACAAACTGAGGGTTCTAGAGGGGAGGGGGTTGGGGGGTTGGGTTAGCTTGGTGATGGATATTAAAGAGGGCACGTATTGAATGGAGCACTGGGTGTTATACACAAACAATGAATCATGGAACACTACATCAAAAACTAATGATGTAATGTATAGTGACTAACATAACATAATAAAATAAAATAAAAGAATTCTAGTTTTAGTGCTAAGCAATGTACAGCACTTTAAAAAAAATGTGCCTTCATGAGGCAAAGGAAAGGACAGAGAAAGTGAACTTGATTGATTCTTACCATGTTGTTATTCTAGAAATAAGATCTAGCAAGGGGAGAATTTCCTTTGGGATTTTCTCTGGCAATAAAGGAGGAAGAAGAGAATTACCCATTATAGCATGTTAGACTGTTCAAAGTACTAACATAGACAATGTCCCATATGTTTCTAACAGTATCTACCAAAGAAATTAGTGCTGCTGTTATTATTCACATTATACCAAGGGTAAAATTTTTGAATTTGTAATATTGGTGGATATGTTCAGTATTACATAGCTAGCAAGTAGAGAGACTGAAATTAAAGTCAATGTTCCCTCAAATCCCATGACAAGGCAAATTATGTTTAAACAAATTTTAAATTCCAAATTAGGGCAGATGATCTGACCTTAAATTGGTGAAATGAAGAACATACATTGTGAAGCACAAAGAACCTCAGTGGTTCTACTTAAATAGAAGTTATAGGAACCTTGGTAACAAGAAAGGAGCTGGAAAATGTGATTCCATTGTGGGAGATGATTCTGACAAGGGGAGGAAGTTCTTCAATGCCTAGTAGCCAAAGACATGTTGAAGTCACAGGTAATTTGCTTGGAAAACAGCAGCATGGCTCATTCTATCTGGTAGAGTCTAGTAGCAGGGTAAATGTAGTTGACAAGTTATGTTCTCAAACTGGCATGCATTAGCATGAAAATACCAAGAAATGCATCCACTCTGAAAAGACAACATCTTTGGAGCTATGGAATCAAGTTTTGGTCCCATTAGCATGGGGAAGGCACAATTTCAGCAGCATAGGGAGTCTAATTCAAGGTAATTAAACTTTTCAATATTTATCTGGTTCTCAAGGAGTATTTCATTGAAAGTAGATATGAAAGAAGGAAGGTATGAGTATTTCCACTTATAGAACATCTACAGTATGCTAGGTGTTTCCCACTCTCTAGGTGGCCACACGATTTCTCCCAACTTCCTTCCTTCCTATCTTCTGCCATACCATTCTTGGGAAAGTTATATCTGATACAGGTCAAGGATAGAGATAAGGCAATAGAGTAGGCTAATGTTCTGGGTCTGGATAGGGGAAGAACATAATAGTCCCAAGTTCTGTTCCATTCTGATATTGTCCTCTCTAACTCAGACTTTGTGGGAGTTCTACAGGGCATGGGAGGTAAATCTATTTCTTTGATAGATTTAATAGTTGCAGTATAAGATCAAAAGAAGGGAAGTGTGGGATGGACAACATAGATTGAATTTCATTTAAGATGTCTTGAAAAAGATTTTACAAAGCCCTTAAGGTTTGTTTATGACATCTCTGAGTTCTCAAGAGTATACAATTGAGAAAACTTTATGGAAGAAGATAATGATAAAGAGAATTTATTTATCTTCCGTTTCTTTTATGTTCTAGACCTCTGAGAAGGAGAGAGTTAGACTGAAATTTGAGGTCTTAGTTTACCATGACAGGCATCCATCCTCTGCTTGGGACTTACTTATATAGGAGATCATTTTATCCCACTAATAATCTTGCAAAGCCACTGAATTAGTTTCCTATGGTTGCTGTAACAAATTGTCATAAACTTGGTTGCTTAAAACATACACATATATTCTCTTATAGTTCTAGAGGTCAGAAGTTCAAAATCAGTTTCACTGTGTTGAAATGAAGGTGTTACTAAGGCCATGCTCCCTCCGAAGCCTGTAGGAGGTAATGTGTTTCTTTGTCTTTTCCAGATTCAAGACTACATTCTTTGCACTTATTAACTCTTGGCCCCTTCCTCCATCTTCAGAGGCTGCAGTGTAACATCTTGCTTCAGTGATCGCATTGTCTTATTCCCCCTTTTCTCTTGTAGTAAAATCTCTTTCCCTCTTATAAAGATAACTGCGGTTAGAATCAAAGTCTGCATGGATAATTCATGATAACCTCCCCTTCTCAATATTCTCAATCATATCTACAAATTTTATTTTGCCATACAAGATAACATTCACTGGTTTCCAGGATTAGGACTCAGAAATGTTTGGAGGCCATTGTTCAGCTCACCAAAACCATATTTCCCTGTGTTTTAGATAAAGTTACATGAAAGTAGATCATGGATTAAAATTCAGATCTTCCTTTAGCTCATGTTTTTTTTCTCCCTTACTCACAACTTGAGTTGTGACTTCATCCTAGGATGGGCACCAATATTCCCACCTGTAAGGAATCATACTGTTATAGAATGCCAGAGTGCGCAGAGCTCATCCAGGGACATGAAATACCAGATTGGAGGACAGCAAATTTAATGGCAAAGCCCTTTGTGGCAGGTTCTGAAATGCATCCCCATCATCAATTATACATACTGTGAGAGACTAGTTTTTTAACTCCACTGAGACTTATTTTCCTCATCTTCAAAACAGGAAAAATTGTATATGCTTAATAACCTGGCAAGGTTACTGGAAAGATTAGAGGAGGAAGAAAGAAGAAATGCTACTTGAATTGTGAGCACTATGGCCAGCTGCAATCTTTGGGGTTTATGAGACTCTATCCAAACGATAATGAGGGAAGTGAAATTTTCATTTTTCTGATACAGACACATCACCCCTTGATTCTTCATCTTCTGGGGGTTGTGTGAAATATTTGACTTAAAGTTTAACTTTTATCTGAAGCTGGAAGTATTACCAGCAAGTCTTATTACTAGACAGCAAGAAATAAATTTTATCCTTTTGAACATTCTATCAAAAATACTTTTGCCTTATAAATATTGAAAAAAAAACTGAATTTAAAATCCCTTAGAAAGAAAACTGATTTTTTTAAATGGAACAGCTTGGCTATTACATTGACCACTTTCCAATCTGATTTTATCTTCCTGTCTTTTTGGTTCATCCGTGTTGATGTATTGCTTCTTATATAAGCATAACATAATCCCACAGACCACAGGAAGATTTCAGTGGCCAAATGCATTCTGAATAATTGCTAGTTAACTGACATAAATCCGTTTGCAACTCCAAAATCAGAAAGCAATAAGACTGGAACTGACCCAGGAGTTGTCAAGGGTATGTGTGGTAAAAGGGAAAGATCTCTGGACTGGGAACCTAGAAAACCATTTTCTAACCCATCCTGACAATCCTTGTCTTTTTCATTTCTGCTCTGTCTCTGTCACTTCTTTATCCGTGTTCATTCCCAACATGACCCCTGCAAGTAGGTTCTTAATTATCTCTCCCTTGGATATTGGTCATGAGATCTTAACTCTGTCAGCAATGTAATCTAGCTGTGCGCTTCTGAACACTTTACTTTGTTAAACCTCTGATTACTAAACAAAAAAAAGATAATTTTTGCCCATGCGGTTGTTATAGATCTTAAATGGCATGTGTAAGGTTCTTATCACAATGACTGGAACAGAGTTGGCATCTAAGAAATACTAAGCCGATATCATAGATTTCTTTTTCTCTTTCTGTCTCAGCCCCAAATCATGTAAAACAGCCCTGTCAAATTAATTTTAAAAAAAATACAGCTATGATCATGTAACTCCTCTATTCAAAAATCTTCACTGTTTCCTCATTAACTATCATTTGACTCAACCCACTTCTGATTTCTTATCAGGCTTTCCCATCCCCTCACCCCAACACCCTGCCATTTTACTTATACTGTATCCTTGTGAGTCTCTAACACTCAATTTGTTGATGATTTTCCTTTATTTGCATTTTCTTTCCTGCATCATGCCTGTCCAAATCCTAGCAGCCAATAGAATATGGGGCAAAAGTGACATGTTATTTTTGGGCCAAGGAAATTAATAAATGTTCATACTTTTGTTCCATCTTTCTCTTCAGTCTTTTTGAAATATTTCTTCAATCTAATATAAATTCTTTCCAAAAAAAAAAAATAACAAAAAACTGTAGCCAGTTTCATAATTACTGGTGAAATCACTTTGGGGAAACTATATGGCTAGTTCTACTAAAGCTGAACATATGTCATGCTCTTTTACTCATCAATTCTACTCCTAAGTATATATCCAACAGGATAGTGTTCTTATGTTTACTGCTATTAGTAATATTGAAGTGCAATAAATAATAGTAACTCTGGAAACAACTAAAATGCATATCAAAAGTAGAATGTGTAAATAATTGTGATGTATTCATGTATTGGAGCACTACACAGTCACAAAAATGAAACAAACAAATGAATGGACAAACAAAAACTACAACTAAATATGATGACTTAGATGAATCTAACAGACTGGATATTGACCAAGATCAACCATTACAGTCCCTTTATATGAACTTTAAAAACAGTAGAAGGTCATCAGTGGATGCAGAAGTCAGGAGAATAGTTAATGTTGGGGTACTGAAAGAGAATATGAAAGAGGCTTCTCTGATGGTAGTAATAACTTTTGGATGGGCTGGATGGGTGATGGGTATTAAGGAGGGCACTTGTGATGAGCACTGGGTGCTGTATGTAAGTGAATAATCATTGAATTCTACTCCTGAAACCAATATTGCACCATATGTTAACTAACTAGAATTTAAATAAACATTTTTTAAAAACTTAAAAATTTAAAAAGCTAGCTATATGGTTATTTTTGCCTTGTGAAAAAATATTAATCTCCAAATTATTGAGTTATATGCTTTGTCAAATATATATGATAATTCAGTACTATATTAGTTGGCTTGGGTGCCATAACAAAATACCATAGACTGGGTGGCTTAAGAAGCAGAAATAAATTTCTAACAGCTCTGGAGACTGGAAAGTCCAATGTCAAGGTACCAGCATGGGAACATTTTTTTGGAGTGTTCTTTTTTTCCTGCAGGTGGCTGCCATCTTGCTTGTGTTTTTGTGGGGTGGAGGGTAGTAAAGAGAGAGAGAAAGCAAGCTCTTTGGTGTTTCTCTTATAAGGACACTAAACCCATCATGGCAGATCCCACTTCATAGAAGCCCCACCTTCATGACTATGTATAAACCTAATTATCTCCCAAAGGCCCATTATCCCAATATCATCACACTGGGGGTTAGGGCTTCTACATAGGAATTTTGGAGGAACATACTTCAGTCTGTAGTAAATACCATGTTATAAAAATAACTATAAACTTTAACCTCTTAAACTCTTTTACTCACACCACCCTAAAAGTATCCAGTGATTTAATTCTTAGAACACAACAAAACATGGAGGTTTTTTCAATACTCCAATACTGTTCATTCTCATATGCCTTTTGCAAGCCTTGATGTTGAGAGTTAATTTCCCTGTTTATTCCATATGGCACTGGAGGTTATATACATACTCAATTCTGTCCTCGCTTCTAATATCCACCCATGCTACTATATGACCTTGCTAACCCACTTTACACACTTCCACTGACCGATTCCATCTCATATTTTTGTTAGCAAACAAGCTCCCTCTGGAATGAGAATTCCACCCTGAGTCTCTGACAACTTGAGGACGTAACTTCCATGTGAGTCTTGCCAATCCTCCCATCCAAGACCACATCTGTGTATCCTCCAGTCACAGACTGGAGCTCCATTCCAAAGGAAAGCCTGGGAACTGCTGTACAATCAAATCAACATCAAGTCAAAGTAAACAAAAAGTTTGTGCTTCCACCTCCTAGACCCCACAATTTACCTTTTGGGTGATCTTCTTCAAAGTTCAGCCTCTCTTCAGGTCTGTTTTCCCAGGCCTGGTATTTATTTTTCCAGTTCCCTGTTGGCCAATGTTATTCAGGACCAAACATGCCAAGAATTCAAGATCATACAAATTATGACACATTTTTATATTTTCCACCATTTCTCCTTTTTTTTTTTTGTCTCTTCTCAACTATCTTCTCATGCATTTCTCGTAACATTTCAAAGGATAGTTAGAACTTTCTGAGGATATTCACCATTTAAATTAAAGAGAAGAAAGAGTGAACTAGTAATATCAAAACAAAAGTAGGAAAATAACAATTCCTCAAAGTCGATAGAGTGAAAATCAAAGGAGTACAAGTGTGAGAGGCAAGAATTCCCAAATTTGGACAAGTTATTTTACTACCCAGGTCTATAAAATGGGAATGTGACAGGGTTGGGGCAGGCAATGATGAAGGGCATAACCAGATCCTTTATTGGAGTTCCTCTGAGTCCTTCAGTCTCTGAATCTAGATGTAAAGTAGTACAGGGGCGAATCTCTTGTTTCCTTAGAAGAGAAGAGTTGTAGCAGCCAGACGTGGATGGGAATGGCATTAGATCCTGTAACATTAATGGCATGCATCTTCAGATTAATCAACCTGCTATTATCAAAATAATTGTTAGGTAATAGCTTAAATACTTGGAGAATGAAAGGTGTTATTTAGCAATGAAATTGCTTTCTTAAGATCTATTTAGTGGCATTTTACAGACAAAAGTTATCATTAAAGAATTCCTTGCATTCTCGGCGCCTGGGTGGCTCAGTCGGTTAGGCGACTGCCTTCGGCTCAGGTCATGATCCTGGAGTTCCGGGATCGAGTCCCGCATCGGGCTCCCTGCTCAGCGGGGAGTCTGCTTCTCCCTCTGACCCTCCTCCCTCTCATGCTCTCTGTCTCTCATTCTCTCTCTCTCAAATAAATAAATAAATCTTTAAAAAAAAAAAAAGAATTCCTTGCATTCTCTGGTGTGGTTAATGGATTATACTACATCAAGTTTCCAAATGTCATAGTCATAATAAAATACACTAAAGGGATTGTTTAATAAAAATTATTTCCCAATAAAAATAATAGATTAAAGGTAAACTTGTAACAACACTTAAGAATAATCAATATTCGGAAAGATGGAGAAATAACACAAGACACTCTCCTTATTTTTATTTACTCTTTTCTTTTTCTCCTATTTTTCTTTCCCTCCTTCTCTTCCTCCTACTCTGCCCCTCTCATAAATCAAACTCACTCTACTAGTGCTAAAATAAAACAAAAACTGATAAATAAAATAAATTTGTTGTGGTAATTGTCTTATATTTTGGTGCTAACAATCTTACATTTAGTAGTAAAATCAATGAACCATCAGTAAAATCAGTAAATAATTAGTAAAAAAAAATTTGGTAAATCAACATCATCATTATCATCAGCATTCTCATCATCCTCATCCTCATCATCATCCCTGATCCTGGAAAGGGTGATGTAAAATAAAGTGTGGGTAGGAAAATTGGTACAACATTTTTGAAAAACCTTTTGGAGATATGTATTAATAAAGTAATAAAAGCTTATTAAATTTAGATGCAGCAATTACATTTTTGAAATGCTATCTGAAAGAAATAACCCTAAATATGGATATATCATTACATTCAAAAACATGTAACATAGTTATTTATAATACTAACAAACTTGAAACAACTTAAATCACCAACAAAATTGGAATAATTAAACAAATTATAGTATATATACTCAATGGAGTATTACACAGGATTTAAACTGAATTCCTAAGAAAAAGATGTCATAAATTATATTATAAACATCTTCTTTATTAAGGGAAACTGCAGGATAACTACTGTATATAAAGTATGATTATAATCATGTTACAATTGTTCAGAAAAAAATGAATCTAAATAAATATGTTACCATGGTAGAATTTGGACTATGGGAGAGTTCTCCCCCTCCACTCATATATTTCTGTTTTACAAATTTTATTTGATGACTCTGAATTGATTTTTATAGTAAAATAAAAATAAACATTTTTGGATGGAGTTATTTTGGAAATTTTGAAGGCCAATGCATTTAGTTAACCTAAATTTACATACCATGCTGTGAATAAATAACTTAGCAGAGTCCTAAGCCCATGGGGAAAGCAGAAATGTTGGAGACACCATCCCTCTTCTCAATGACTCAACACCAGGAGGGGGATTCAGATGTGAACCCAATTAAATATAAAGTGATGTCAATTCTGCAGGAATCCACAAGGCCAATGTAAACTAAGTTCTTTGAGGGTACAAAGAAGGAAAACATTAGTTTTAAGAAACGGACTCGAGAATGGAGATCGTAGTGAAATTTGAGATAGCATTTTTATGAGGGGTACCATTTCCACCAACGTGATTCTGGAAAGTTGGTTCCGGAGACAGTTGTTTCACAAAGCCCCAGGCAAAACTTAGGGGTTACATTCAGGGAAAACAGGATGGGTTGGTTTGATGGGATGCATTCTCAGGAAGTACTGGTCTCAATGACCGCTGGAGCTGTTGTGCAACGCACGTGCACACACACACACACACACATACACTGAGGTAGGAAAAGTGTTAATGTGAGTTAGGAACACAAAGAGGCTATTTTAAGAGGGAATAGAACATACAGCTGGTGAAAGGAAGGGGGTGAAAAATACATTCCTGTGTAATATACACTACATATGCTTTAAGGTATTTACCTGCATATTATCTACTTAGAAAGTCTTTTGCCCCTGGGAAGGAGCCATGGAAGGGACTGAGTCCCAGCCAATCAGATATATGCAAATATATTGTGTGGAATTTGCATGAAAGGCCTATTTTAGGAAGTTGATTTGCCTGAGAAGAGGCCCCTTGTGTCTTTCCCCCTACCTACCTCTGTCTTGCTGTGTGGATGTGGACATGGTAGCAGGAGCCCTAATATGCATTTTAGACTGTGAAGTAATCTTGAGCATGGAAACCTGTGTGAGGATAAATAAAGAAAAGGATCAAAGTCACCACACCAGCCTTAAACTGCCCATCCCTCAGACTCAGATTTCCTTCACAGAAAAGAAAAAAAAAAAAAAGTGTCTTTCAGAAGCCCTGTTATTTCAACATTCCATTTTGTTATATATAGATAAAATTAATCCTAACTATTAAACCTTATATTTACTGAGCTATTTTTTTGGCACAGTGATATATATATATATGTAAATTCTGCCCTTTTATAGAGCAGTAAATAGAATATTAAAGAGGCTAAATAATGTGTTCAAGATCAAATAGTATAGGAGTAGTGTGAACACAAAGCAAACCCTCATCTTAGGGTTACCAAAGCTATGGTCTTTATACAACATATATGCTATTTTATTATTTTATTTCATTTTATTTTATTTTATTTTATTTATGTTATGTTAGTCACGATACAGTATATCATTAGTCTTTGATGTAGTGATCCATGATTCATTGTTTGTGACTAAAACCCAGTGCTCCATGCAATACGTGCCCTCCTTAATACCCATCACCACACCCCCCTCCCCTCTAAAACCCTCAGTTTGTTTCTCAGAGTCCATAGTCTCTCATGGTTCATCCTCGCTCCTATTTCCCCCCCTTTATTTTTCCCTTCCTACTATCTTCTTATTTTTTTAACATATAATGCAATAGCAAGTTAGTTTCATAAATGGTTGTATCCATTTATATCCCCAACGCTAATTGTACTGAGCATCTCTTCTTTACTCACCCCATCATGCTGATTTTCAACCCAATAGGCAAACCATGATATCTCAATGTCATTTTTATTACTTTTCATTTCTTTGATGGTTATTAGGGCAGAATATTATATCGGTGAAAGTCATTTGTGTTTTACTTTCAGGGGTATAATCTTTTATGTTATTTAGCTATTTTTTTTTACTCTTCTCTTTATAGCATGGTTGTTTTGAGTGCAGGGACCCTAAAGTCAAACTATCTAAGTTTGAATCCTAACTTGAACACTATCTGTGGAATATTTGTTAACTTTTTCAAATGTACTGTGCTTCATATATAAATATATAATATGGATGTATTATGTATAGTATATAATATAATATGAATTTTATGTATAATTATATATATAACATGTAATATACAGTATAGCATAACATATATCATTAAATATATTTAATCTGCTTATAATTTTGTATATTTAAAATTTGTTTTTATGTGTTTTTTTCCTTTTACTTTATATTTTATTTTATTTTATTATGTTATGTTAATTACCATACATTACATCATTAGTTTTTGATGTAGTGTTCCATGATTCATTGTTTGTGCATAACACCCAGTGCTCCATGCAGAACGTGCCCTCTTTAATACCCATCACCAGGCTAACCCATCCCCGCACCCCCTCCCCTCTAGAACCCTCAGTTTGTTTTTATGTGTTTTTATATTTATAATTTTTTCTCCTCTTAATTATATGTGTATGTTTTTTCTCCTTTTAATTATATATACATTTAATTATACATCCAAGGTTGTCTATTTATCCAACTAATCTCATATGACAGTAATTTCTTTTGCCATTTTATTCACAGATGTACTGAACAGCTTTTCTAAAGTTTGACTCTAAGTATATTAATATGTTTATGACATTTTGATGAAATTTTTTTCCTATTTTGCTTTTTATTTTTATTGTCAGCATGTAATAAAGCAAATCTTTATATATCATTATTTTTTCGTGTGAATATCTTAATGAATACTTATTATTCTTAATTTTGTAAAGTTAATTATCTCTGCTTTCTTAGGCATCATAGCATCTGTAAGATATTTAATTATAATTTGCCTCTTCATTGATACCACCTTACCCTACTTATCTTTTTTCTTATAGTATTCCCAGAATAATATGATTGTTTCCAATATCATTTTAAATCTTCCATAACCTGGCCTTTTGTCAAATCCTTATATTTCTCTTTATTTTCTCTGACTTCTACCCTTTATATCTATTTGTGTGCCTTTTAACTTACCACCATTTTAACTTGTAAATAAATGCACTCTTTGATTTCCTGAAGAACACAAAGTAGATTTTTTTCCAATGTTATATCTGTTTTCTAAACTAAAATTAAATAAATGTATTTGAATCTATTTGAGGATAGAAGCAGGAAGAAGAAGAATCTTTCCTCTCTGCTTCTCCCCCTGCTTCTAGCTGTTGCAGACAAGATGGAAACGGTGTCTAGTTCTCCAGTTAAAACTACCCCTCTCATACCATCCATGTTTCCATTAAGAAGAGTCAAGACTAGTACAAAGGTTTGTCTTGCCCTGGGGTCAAGAAGGTACCTCAGCCCCACTGTATTCTAGGGAAAAAACAAAACAAAACAAAGTATTCCTTTTTTTCAGTTCCATGTCATAACTGTGAGGAAATAAGTGGCCTCAGAAGCCTACATACTCCTGATAAGATCTATGGTCCCACTGAAGCCACACTTCCACTTTCCACCTGTGGGTCCCCAAGGCTTATCTCCTGCAGTTTTCCCAGACCAAGTCAGTATTTACAAGAAGCCCAAGGTGCCCTGGCAACCTCTTGTACCTGGAATCTGGACACTAATGGTTCATTGGGGCATGCCACCTTGTCAACATTCACTTTCTTCTATTCCAATTTATATCCCTTCCCATCCCTTATCACCCATTGGCAAGTCATATATTCGACCTATTTGTTTATCTCTCTCCAGTAGACCGTGAGTCCCATTAGGAGAGAGATACTGGTCTATTTGGCTCATCTCTATATACCCATGGCTTAGAAAAGTACTGGGCTCATAGTAGATAGTCAATAAATACTTGCTGGTTGTTGAATAAATCAATTAATGAATTTATTTATAGTTTATCTCTTTTTACTTTTCATATTGTTATTAATATGGTCCATTTTGTATTTTGTTTTTCATTTACATTTTAACAACATCAGGTTTATTTTGAACTGTTATCAAAATATACTGAAAGTATTTTTCTTTGGGTTTGCTTATCTATCAGAATGGCCTATGAATATTGTTTTAGATCTTGGGGGATCTGTAGTGTGGATCTCTTATTGCTTGTACTTCTCATGGTCTGGCTGGACATGAGAGGGGATTGCACAATGGTCAGGTCCAGAAAACTATCTGATTTTACTAAGTAGAGTCTAGTAGATTAAGTTTTAATTTACCATTATTGTTGCTGAGAGTAAAATGGCAACACGAGAGGACTGGAGTCTAACTCCTGGATGTTTGTTTATCTTAGTCTTTTTATTGGAACATGCACTATGTGTTCTGCATTGTTCCTGGTGTACTGGAGCCCATGGAAATGTCTAACCCACTGGGAGTTTCTCATCCAATTCAGTGTCTTCTCTGTAAATGAACACCTTGTGAAAGAAGTTCTATTTCCTTTAGGCTTCCTGTTTGGGGTCTCCATGAATTAATTTCTAGACCAAAAAAAGAAGAATATGGGTTTCATAATTTTAGCAATGAAGGAGGGGTTTGTTTTACTGGTCAGTTTATTTTCTGGTTGGATTCAGTCAAGAGTTTTCAATTTATATACCCACTATCCCTTTTTATTTTGGCTTTTAACCTGAGTCTCTGGTCCCCACTGTCTCAGTTCTGAGTAGCACAGTGGAATGGGAGAGAACAAACCCCAGCAACTTCATAAGCGCCGCAGAATGCCACTTAGTCTTTGAGGTGATGTTGTTTTGTGTGTTAGTTTTTTTTAGCTGATCAAAAAATAATAAATTAAAAGGCAAATCTTTTAAAATTCATTCCCTTTTGTTTAACTTTGTCTATAACCAGACACACATATTGTAAATATGCAGTGAGTTAGCTTGTTATAGGAGGAATTCTTTATCCCAAAGGAGAATGCCAACTCTAAAATACATTTTTACATTTTCTTTTCTTTTATGTTGCCGAAAAACATAAGAAGTACTAGTTCTCCCTCCCTCCCTTCCTTTTTCCCTCCCTCCTCCCTCCCTCTTCTTCCCTCCCTCTCCCTTCCCCTGTCTGTCTCTCTCTCTCCCCCTTTCTGTGTTTATATGTATTATCTCCCCATCTGATATGACAGATTCTAGTCCCTGACTTTTTTGAAGGTGCTAAAAGGAATCATGTATCAGGTCTCTGCTGATAAATCATATTCCTTCAAGTTACCTTGGTGATTTGACTTTTTAAAGTGTATTGTTGAAACAATTTGCATGACAAATAAATTACCAGTTTGAAGTATTGAATACCCAGTGAAATTTAATCACCATGTTTCAGATAAATTATGGTTACCATGTACTTTTTGTTTAAAAAGTAACTCATAATTTCTGTTCAGTGCAACAAATTTGCTTAGTATTTACCTAGTTCCCAACATTTTGCTTTCTGTGTTGCTTTCTGTGGGACACAAAGAGGAAGGAGAGACAGTTCTTTGTCCTAAAAATCCCATAGTTTGATGTATTCAGATGAGTGAGTGACCTTAATGGCATCTTCTTCACTAAAGTGTATGCCTCAAGTGTCAGAGGAAAAATTCTACAGCAAACACCTTCAGATTACGAGGTTTCTGCAGGCCTAGACTTCTCCTTTCTGATTTTAAGTTTCTTATTCTTACTGGATTTCCCGGGTTTTTGTCTGTCCACCCCATAGGCCAGCTCTATTGTTTGTCCAACCAAGGCATGTGTATATATATTTCTGGGCACTGAACTTAGCACTGGAGGTAAATGGTGAACAAGAGAGACAAGTGTTCAGCCTTCCTGGAATTAGAGACTCATCATGGAACATCAAGGCTAGATTATATGATTTCTTGACCCAGAATGATGATGGTGGTGGCAGCTCATTTTTCTGGCACTTGTATGCTAAAGCTATATTTAGGAAAGAGATATTAAGCTTTTTAATCCATAAAGAGTTAAATTCCGGACTAAAACCTTGGGCACTGATAGTGTAAATGTAGAAATTCCAAAAGTAATATAAGCATAATTTAGTGACTGATAGGGTATGGGGCATGAGGGAGAGGGAGAAATAGATGCTATCCTGAGGGTTTTTGTCTTAATTTCCTTGGTAAATGGGGATTCTATTAACTAAAGTAGGGAATAAGGGGAAAAAAGTGTGGAAATGGGGTAGATTTAAGGAGAGTATATGCCATTTTAAGCATGTTAAATTTGAACTTTTAGAGGGTTTTTTAAATGACTATATTAAAGAGAAAGTTACATTTAGAAAAGGCTATATCGTCAAGAGGAAATCAGAGCTAGAGATGAATAAGTGGACCTCATCTGTATTCAGTTACCAGTTATGTCAAAGAGTGGTTTGAAAGAGTATGTGGAGTATGAACCATTTTTATCAGTCCTATTTTTTGTCAAATGGGGACTGCAATGGGCTGAATGTTCGTGTCTCTCTAAAATTCAAGTTGAAGCTTAATCCCCAATGTGATGGCATTTGGGAGCTGATTAAGTCATAAGGGTGGAGCCCCCATGATGGAATTAATGTCCTTATAAAAGAGACCCCAGAGAGGTCCCTCATCCCTTTTGCCATGTGAAGACCAACAAGAAGATGGCTTTCTCTGAACCATGAATTTTGTCCTCACCAGACACTGAATATGCTGGCAACTTGATCATGGGCTTTCCAGCCTCCAGAACTGTGAAAACTAAATGTTTATATTTAAGCCACTTAGTCGATGGTATATCAGTCCAAACAGATTAAGGCAAGAACTCTTATGTCCCCAAATAATAAGTTACTTGACTGTACTTATGTAGCAAACGAATACTGAAGTGTAGAGCCAGTATTATTATTTTTACTATATTACTGTTAATTCTTTTTTTTTTATTCTTATGTTAATCCCCATACATTACATCATTAGTTTTAGATGAAGTGTTCCATGATTCATTGTTTATGCATAACACCCAGTGCTCCATGCAGAATGTGCCCTCCTCAATACCCACCACCAGGCTAACCCATCCTCCCACCCCCCTCCCCTCTAGAACCCTGTTTGTTTTTCAGAGTCCATCGTCTCTCATGGTTCGTCTACCCCTCCGATTTCCCCCGCTTCCTTCTTCCCCTCCCGCTACCTTCTTCTTCTTCTTTTTTTTTTCTTAACATATATTGCATTATTTGTTTCAGAGGTACAGATCTGAGATTCAACAGTCTTGCACAATTCACAGCGCTTACCAGAGCACATACCCTCCCCAGTGTCTATCACCCAGTCACCCCATCCTTCCCACTCCACCCCCCACTCCAGCAACCCTCAGTTTGTTTCCTGAGATTAAGAATTCCTCATATCAGTGAGATCATATGATACATGTCTTTCTCTGTTTGACTTATTTCACTCAACATAATACCCTCCAGTTCCATCCACGTCGTTGCAAATGGCAAGATCCCATTCCTTTTGATGGCTGCATAATATTCCATTGTATATATATACCACTTCTTCTTTATCCATTCATCTGTTGATGGACATTTTGGCTCTTTGCACAGTTTGGCTATTGTGGACATTGCTGCTATAAACATCGGGGTGCACGTACCCCTTCGGATCCCTACTTTTGTAACTTTGGGGTAAATACCCAGTAGTGCAATTGCTGGATCATATGGTAGCTCTATTTTTAACTTCTTGAGGAACCTCCATACTGTTCTCCAGAGTGGCTGCACCAGCTTGCATTCCCACCAACAGTGTAGGAGGGTTCCCCTTTCTCCGCATCCCCGCCAACATCTGTCATTTCCTGACTTGTTAATTTTAGCCATTATGACTGGTGTGAGGTGGTATCTCATTGAGGTTTTGATTTGGATTTCCCTGATGCCGAGCAATATTGAGCACTTTTTCATGTGTCTGTTGGCCATTTGGATGTCTTCTTTGGAAAAATGTCTGTTCATGTCTTCTGCCCATTTCTTGATTGGATTCTTTGTTCTTTGGGTGTTGAGTTTGATGAGTTCTTTATAGATTTTGGATACTAGCCCTTTATCTGATATGTCATTTGCAAATATCTTCTCCCATTCTGTCGGTTGTCTTTTGGTTTTGTTAACTGTTTCCTTTGCTTTGCAAAAGCTTTTTATCTTGATGAAGTCCCAATAGTTCATTTTTGCCCTTGCCTCCCTTGCCTTTGGCGATGTTTCTAGGAAGAAGTTGCTTCGGCTGAGGTCAAAGAGGTTGCTGCCTGTGTTCTCCTTTAGGATTTTGATGGACTCCTGTCTCACATTGAGGTCTTTCAACCATTTGGAGTCTATTTTTGTGTGTGGTGTAAGGAAATGGTCCAGTTTCATTCTTCTGCATGTGGCTATCCAATTTTCCCAACACCATTTGTTGAAGAGACTGTCTTTGTGCCATTGGACATTCTTTCCTGCTTTGTCAAAGATGAGTTGACCATAGAGTTGAGGGTCCATTTCTGGGCTCTCTATTCTGTTCCATTGATCTATGTGTCTGTTTTTGTGCCAGGACCATGCTGTCTTAATGATGACAGCTTTGTAATAGAGCTGGAAGTCCGGAATTGTGATGCCGCCGGCTTTGCTTTTCTTTTTCAACATTCCTCTGGCTATGCGGGGTCTTTTCTGGTTCCATACAAATTTTAGGATTATTTGTTCCATTTCTTTGAAAAAAGTGGATGGTATTTTGATGGGGATTGCATTGAATGTGTAGATTGCTCTAGGTAGCATTGACATCTTCACAATATTTGTTCTTCCAATCCATGAGCATGGAACATTTTTCCATTTCTTTGTGTCTTCCTCAATTTCTTTCATGAGTATTTTACAGTTTTCTGAGTACAGATCCTTTGTCTCTTTGGTTAGATTTATTCCTAGGTATCTTATGGTTTTGGGTGCAATTGTAAATGGGATCGACTCCTTAATTTCTCTTTCTTCTGTCTTGTTGTTGGTGTATAGGAATGCCACTGACTTCTGTGCATTGATTTTATATCCTGCCACTTTACTGAATTCCTGTATGAGTTCTAGCAGTTTTGGGGTGGAGTCTTTGGGGTTTTCCACATAAAGTATCATATCATCTGCAAAGAGTGAGAGTGTGACTTCTTCTTTGCCGATTTGGATGTCTTTTATTTCTTGTTGTCTGATTGCTGTGGCTAGGACTTCTAATACTATGTTGAATAGCAGTGGTGATAGTGGACATCCCTGCTGTGTTCCTGACCTTAGGGGGAAAGCTCTCAGTTTTTCCTTTGTGATTGAGAATGATATTCACTGTGGGTTTTTCATAGATGGCTTTTAGGATATTGAGGTATGTACCCTCTATGCCTATACTCTGAAGAGTTTTGATCAGGAAAGGATGCTGTACTTTGTCAAATGCTTTTTCTGCATCTATTGAGAGGATCATATGGTTCTTGTTCTTTCTTTTATTAATGTATTGTATCACATTGATTGATTTGTGGATGTTGAACCAACCTTGCAGTGCAGGAATAAATCCCACTTGGTCGTGGTGAATAATCCTTTTAACGCACTGTTG